>NC_068927.1:23467954-23770227 GCF_023091745.1 Budorcas taxicolor | reverse complement strand
GCCATCCATCAGGTAAAATAAATGCTCCTGGACAGTGCCTAGACTAAACAGGGCCAAGAATTCCTAAGAAAAACACCACTTGTAATAGTGGAGGTCAGCACGGAGGCCTGACCCAGTGGGGAGATGCCCTGTAGCTGCAGGGCTGGAAGCCTACCCTGCAAATTCTCATCAGATGCCTGATCAATATCACGCCTTAGGACCTGAACTGCTACTCTAAAATCAATATTACCTTTATTTTAAGTAGCAGGAGGAACAATGAGATTATCTTGTTCCTTACAAGTCTGTCGTGGAAAATCTGGTTCATGGTGTGCGTCATCTTCTGTTTTTGCCTGGGAGGAAACACGTTTGTGGGCCTTGGAGACGACGGTCTGGTAGTGCAACTCTGAGGCAGGAAAGGTGAAGGGGTAACATGAGCTCACGGAAAAGGCCTAAAAATTCCTTACAAGCTAAGGAAGAACAAGGATTCATGAGGAGAGGCATTCCCAGGTTTAAACCCAGTGAGTGGCTCTATGCTGATGGTTTAAAATTTCTATATCCAGCCCCGACCGTCAGGCTCCCCCTGCCCCAGAGCCTAGGTGACGGCCCCGGATGAGTGTGAAGGTACAAAGGAGCATGTGCGCTTCCACACCCGCTTCTTCCTCGGTCTTCTGATCTCGGAAGTGGGTACAGTCCAGTCCGTCAAGCTCAAAACACGGAATTTACCCCTGATTTCCTCTTTACTTTCAAAACCCTTTCAAGTCCTGTCAGCTTTGCCTCTGAAATACATTCTAAATCCTTCTCTCTACCTCCATAATCACCACCTGGGCCTAGCTATCAGCTTAGCTCTCCCCCTGATTTTTCTCCCTAATTCTATCCTTTCTTCACTATTCCCCACAAAGCAGCCAGAGTGATGTTTACAAAATGCAAATCAGATGTGGACAGACACACACACATGCTCCATCTTCAAACCCTCCAATGGGTTTCCATCAGGCTTGGCATAAAACCCAAACCTTTACCGCAGCCTAGATGCCCTAAAGTGATCTGGCCTCAATTCCTTCCCCCTTTTGTCTCTTTCTCCTTAAGATCTGGCCACTGAGCTTCTGAGCTCCTCCTATGTGGCTCAGCCATGTCCCTGTGGCTGGAATGAACACCCTCCTTAGCCTTCAGATCTCACGTCAAAAGCCAACCTCAGACCACTCTCCACAGCAGGCCCCACCCCTCAGTCATGGTACCCTACTCTTTATCTAGTAAACACGCCCTTATTTATTATCATCTTGAATACTGTCTACTACCTCTCTTCCTCTAATAAGATGTTAACGTCCACAAGAGGAGGGAGTCTGGTCTGTTGGTCACCACCGAATCCCCAGAATATGGTACAGCCCTGAGCATATCTGGTCAGAGACAGAATTTAAGAACAGACAAGCCTTTGACTTGCCCTAGATGGGCTCAAACATTTCTAACAGCTTGCATTTGAAAAGAGTGAGAAGTTCAGGAAAATGCAGGAAGACATAAAGTTCTCAACTGTGCACATGCTCTCCCATGTTTCTAGCCCAATTTGGAGCAGCTCCAAATAAAGACAGTGGAATTTCAGATGGCATCTCAAACCACCAGTATCGTACTTACCTCTATAAACCAGTGACTTCAATCCTTCCTTTCCCTATCTGTCCATCATAAAACACACACACACACACACACACACACACACACACACTTCTTACCAATCTCATGTAGTGGTCCACAGGCTTGGGGTGCCCATCTGGCTCCCTGCTTCTCTACCTCCATCAATCAAGAGCTTCTAAAAGTCTCACTTCCTCACTTCCTGGATAAAACCTTTTTGGTCTAAAAAAGGAGCTGATGTTGAGGGAACATGTCCTATGTACTGAGTCTGGAGCAGAACGCTTAGACGCTTTTTCACTGAGACATAAATTATCACTGGCCCCATTATTGGAGATAAGAAAACTGAGTCTTAGGCCCATGAATTGCCAGAAGTCAACAAGCACGTGGCAGAGGCAGAATTTAAATCCACATCAATCAAACCCTAAAACTCCAAAGTTATCACTCTAGCAACAAATAAGCACACCTTATTGTCTTATCACTACTGTTTCAATTTGGGAATTCATACATCTTTTCAGAAATAGGTTCCTACCAGGTTTCACTGCTAATGGATCCTTAGACCGTAAACTTCTCTATATGCAATGGATTCCTACTATTATAAATAGTAAACGCCTTTGATTGTAAGTTCCCTTACTTAGACTCAATGGACAAAATAATGCACTTTCAAAGAAAAGTTTCACCAAATTTTCCTTCCAGCGTTATCACTTTGACTTTACAAGTGACAAAATCTGTCAGTTTAGGACAATGTGATCATGGAGGAAAATTTCCAAATCTGTTTAGTATGCTCTTGTTGTTCAGTCCCTAAGTCACGTCCGACTCTCTGCAACCCCATGGACTACAGCATGCCAGGCCTCCCTCTCCCACATTATCTCCCAGAGTTTGTCCAAGTTCATGTTCACTGAGCCAGTGATACTATCTAACCATCTCATCCTTGTTTAGCATAACTCATCCCGAATATCCAGGGAGCTCATGATAGACACCAAAGGCAGATGATCCCCTTCAAAGACCAATGTGTGTGGTCAATCTGAGCTTCCATATTGTTTTTCTTAATTTTTACTGTAGTATCATTGATTTATAATGTTATGTTAGTTCTGAGCTCCCTTATTAATATGTGATTCAATTCTTTCTACTACTGATAAAAAGAAAAAGTAAAAATATTACGTTAAAATAGCTCCCAAATACAATCTGTGGCTTTTGTTTTCTTTGCATATATATCATGAGTAAAATTAAACTTAATAAATCAAATTAGTTTTTGTTGACATTTATTCACTATCAACAATAAGTATTTTCAATAATGCTACATAGTAGCATGAAATCTAAGAAGGTTTATCACTATAAGAAAAGTTTACATACAAAATACTGGCAGAGGGACAAAACAAATTGGTCTGGCATGCTCATTTTAGCCTATTTCTATACTGGAACTTATTTGAAATTCTCTAAATGTATCAGCTCAGATAAGTATCTTCTAAACTTTTCAGAAGTAATCTAGACACTTCTTCCATTATATTAACTTTCTCTGGATCATTTTAATAATAATTTAATAATCATTTTAATAAACACAACACAAGCCAATTTAAAATAGAAATAAAAAATAAATAAACCATATATTTGGTTTGAAAATAAGAACATGATAGGTAATTTGGTTCTTTGCTGTGCAAGTCTCTTTTGTTACAGATAATAAAATGAAGGCTTTTAAGGTATGTTAAATCATGAGATGTTGAGTAAATTAAAACTTTAAACTTACGATGGCAAGAAACCATGAGTCTACATAGTCATGAATATATGTATACATATAATTGAATCACTTTGCTGTACAGCAGCAATTAACACAACATTGGAAATCAATTATACTTCAATAAAATTTTAAAAATAAAAAAAACCATGACTTTTTAGTCTCTTTTAAGGATCAATAAAAACTTGGCTTTTTGTAAGGCTGCTGTCCGCAAAAGAAGCCTTGCTCTTATAAAAAACTATTGCAAACAACAAAACATCACCAAATCAATAACTCTTCTTTCTCTTCTTCCTTTTCTTTTTCCTTTCTTCCTATCTTTCTGTCTCTCTTTTTTTTCTTTCTGTTTTGCTTTTAAGATCACAGAGTGGTGAGCTGTATGGCATCCCGTTCAACCCCAAATGATAAAAACCCACCCACTCTCCTTCCCACCCTAGCATGCTCTCCGGGTGTAAATATTTCATGGCACTACCATCATTCACTCGGTGCTTATATTGTCTGATCAAGCCTCTATTCTGTCTGTTAGATACTCAGGAGGATAGCGTTTTTTCATGTCTGCAGCTCAGTCACATAAAGCCCTTGCTTCTCAAAGGTTCTTCAAAGTTCAATAATTTATTAAACACAGTGCTGGGGCTGGTAAGCACTCACAGAAATGCATAACTACAGAATATGTGGAACTATTAAAAGAGTTTCTTGAAGAAAAAGGTGACTTCAGAGAAAATGACAGCACTGTTCCTTTACATTGGAGGGGCATAGTCTCAACAACTGAAACTCTCCCAGGCTGAGAGGGATGAGCTTAAAATCAAAGGGCAGTACCTGGGTACAGGTAACAGTCATTAAGCAAACTGAAATAGACTCTCGGGGAAGTCTAAAATCAAAACACAAGTCCCAGATTTCCCCTTTTTCAGTATAATGACTAGTCAGGCCTCCATTCCTCCTCTCTAAATGCAACTGAAAATTTGCCATTTCAGTAAAATCTTTTTGAAGCTGTAAGCCAGTGAGATACTTAACTTACTGATACCACTCAATGATATTTGTAACTTAATGACTCATTATGCTTAGTCCTTCCTACAATCTCTGAGCAATAAGTTAAGAGGACACTGAAACAAAATCACATAAAACATACACAGAAGTAATAAAAAACTAAGTATAGATTTCAATCAGCAAGTACTGAATTCAAATTCATCAGGAGTCATAAGGGAACATGTAAGTAAACTTCGACATCACCCTGTGTTCACAGGCTACAAAACCTAGTTGGCTGACAAAGCGTATATTGAGTACACAGCGTATACGTGCTCAGTCACTCAGCTGTATCCAACTCTGCGACGCCATGAACTGCAGTCCGCCAGGCTCCTTGGTCCATGGATTTCCCAGGCAAGAGTACTGAAGTCCCAGTTACCATCCTCTAGGGGATCTTCCCCATCCAGGAAGCAAATCCCCATTTCCTGTGTCTCCACAGGGGAGAGGAGGCAGTGGGAGGCAAATTCTTTACCACTGGGCCACCTGGGAAACATAGAGTAAGACCGGAAACAGTAGGAAAGGGCTCCCCTGGTGGTTCAATGGTAAAGAATCAGCCTGCCAACGCAAGAGACATAGGTTTGATCCCTGATCCAGGAAGATCGCACACGCCGCAGAGCATGTAAGCCCATGTGCCACAACTATTCAGCCTGTGATATAGAGACCGCAACTACTGATCCCACGTGCCACAACTGCTGAAGCCCGCACGCCCCAGGGCCCATGATCGGCAATAAGAGAAGCCCCTGCAATGAGAAGCCTGCGCACTACAACCAGAGAGCAGCCCCTGCTGGCCGCAACTAGAGAAAAGCCCGCCGGCAGCAAAGACCCAGCGCAGCGGAAACTTAAATACATAAAATTTTTTTTTTTTTTAGTACGTCAGCTTCATCTTTTGGAAGATGAAAAGGGAGTATTAACTTATGTAACAGAACAGGAAAAGTTGAAGCCTACTGGCAGGGCAGGGGTTGAGGAGGGAAAGGGAAAGATGTGGTCATTCTTAACAGGAGGGGGTTGATGTTAACATCTCCAAAAAGGTTCAGGTGTTACAGCAACTAGGTGCCTGTGATGGCTGGCGCATTTCAGAAGCAGAGCTGAAAAGAAGAAGCTTGGTTAGAAGTCTAGGAACAGAGGTGAGACAGCATGCCCTTTCAATCCCAAGCATCAGGCAGCCAGCACAGCCCTGACGGTCTGAAAGCAGTTGGCCCAGGGAGTTTGGCGCCAGAGTACCCAGCCCAGCCGAGGACAGAAGTGACACGGCTGCATGTCAGCTCTTAAGACCACCTCGTTTTCTCTGGGTATCTGTAATTTCATAAAAAATGGCGTTGGTGGGGTCACTTTTCAGCTCTCATGCTAGACACTCAGTGGGCTTTTTTGGATTTCAAAATTCACATCTTGCAGATCAAGAAAATTACCTTGTAATACTTCTTTGATAATTCCTTCCCTTCTGATATACTGGCTCTTACTCTACAACTCATACAATTAGATACTGGATCACCGGGACTGATCATCTAATTTCGTATCTTTCTAATCTTTCATTGCATTTTTTTGTTCTATTTTCTAAGTTCTACCTTATTTTCAAATCCTATTGAAATGTTTACCTCTGTTACCATATTTTTAATTTTCAAGAGTTCTTTCTTGAGTCTCTAAATGCCCCCCCCCAACTTTAAACATTTCACATGGAAAATTTCAAGCACACAAACACAAAGAAAATTATATATTATAACAAGCCCTCACATACTTAATACACAGCTTATTATACAATTGTATACTTATTACACAATTATCAACATTTCCCTAATCTTAACTACTCTATTCCTTTAGCCTCCTTTTTTTTCTGAATTAATTCAAAACAAATTTCAAGCATCATATTTCAACTGTATATTGAAATACATATGGTATGTATGTATTTGGTACATATCTCTAATACATATATATTTGGTGTGTATCTCTAATACATAAGGACAGCCTTTTCAAAAATATATATATAACCACAATATACTATCACAACTAACACAATTAACAATATGAATGTTCCTTTTTATTACTATCCTGTTCCTGTTTCGTGTATATAGCACCTTTCCTCATCTACTTAAGAATATCCATCATCATTTCTTTTGAAGTTTTGTCTTCTGTTCTCCATTGTCTTATTTCTCTGGTTTCGCTTCTTTCTGTTGTTTGCTTTGTGTTGTCCTTCTTGTTGGAGGCATCCCACAGTGTGTGGTGATCTTTGCCTATCAGTTTATAATTTCAAGTGAGGCAAGAAAAATGGGATTGGAAGCACTGTGTGCAGAAACTGAGTTTGTCCACTGATGGGCCTCACTGTAGGGCGATACGATGGAAACCTGGCCTCTTCTTTAGATATCCCCTAATGTCAACCTTCATATTTTCCTTTGGACTGGTCCACTTCCTTGAAGAGGAATCCTCACAGTTTCCTCTTTGGTAACATTAGTTATATAATCTCTCTAAATAATAGGCAGACCCTCAGTTGTTTTCAGTCTGAGAAAGTAAATATGGTATATTTGGATCATATGGGCTTTAAATTTCAGTTAGTAGACTACTCTTTAAAATAAAGAGCTTTCAAATAAAAATCCACATTTTCAGTTTCCTCTGAAAACTCTGACTATCTGCAAACACTAGGCCCACATTCATACACTGAAGCTAAGTTATAGCTGGCCCCAGTGAGTGGTAAACCTACCTCTTACTTCACCGCTGGCACCTCCAGGCCTCCTAAGTAGGTAAAGTGTAAGCTTCCTGCTATAATGAGATGCCACTGCATAAAAGGGAAATGCATTTGTACAATATACTTGGATTATTTTATTTGGGGATATCCTAGAAAAGGATAAACCTGAATAATCCAGCCAATAAGAGACAACAGACCCCAGCATTTGGCAACAACAAACAAGTGAAACCATTTATAAAAATAAACCTCACTCCAACATCTGAGTACCCTTACCACAACCAGAAGCATTTCTTCTCAAAGGGTCATATGCCAAAGACTCGAATTTCAGCTTAGAGAGAGAAAGAGCCAGAGAGAGAAGCCAGGGGAAGAGAGAAGAGAGGAAAAGGAAGGGAAGGTTGAGGTAGGAGGTGAGGGGAGGTTTGCTAGGAAGGTGACATGTATACGTATGGCTGGTTCATGTTGATATATGGCAGAAACCAATACAACATTGTAAAGCAATTATCCTTTTAGTAAAAATAAATAATTTTTTTTAAAAAAAATAAAGGGAAGGAAAGGGAAAGAGAGGCATGAGAAAATGGAACAGAGATTTATCCTTTGCATTCTCATCAGTTCAGTTCGGTCGCTCAGTCATGTCTGACTCTTTGCGACCCTATGGACTGCAGCACGCCTGGCTTCCCTGTCCATCACCAACTCCTGGAGCTTGCTCAAACTCATGTCCATTGAGTCGGTGATGCCATCCAACCACCTCATCCTCTGTCATCCCCTTCTCCTCCTGCCTTCAATCTTTCCCAGTATCAGGGTCTTTTCCAATGAGTCAGTGCTTTGCATCAAGTGGCAAAAGTATTGGAGTTTCAGCACTGGAGTACTGAACCACTGCATTCTCATAGGGAAAAAAAATTCTCAAAAATGCTTTTCCTCCACCAAAGGGTAGGCAAATCATGCTTTCTAGGAGTAAAGACATATCAAGTTCTGAATTTGTACTTATAAAAGGCTTTTCTTAGATAATAGATTTGGTATTATACACACACATATATAGAATTGTCAGTTTACACATGAATTTATATTTTTTTCATAATTTATATATGAATGACATGACCACGATTAACAAACACATCAGGAAAATTCTTAGAAGTTTCCAGAGACCGTTTAGACACATTCAAATGACTTTTTAAAACACAAAGTGATCGGCCATTAAAAATACCCAGTGACATTTTTTTTTTAAACTGGCTGGAAAACAGGTTTTGCTGTGTGTCAGAGTTGAAAGGCATCCCCATGACTCCAGGCTATATACCTATTAGCTAAAAACAACAATGCTACAAAACCGGCTTTTGGATTAACAGCCCTGTCATTTATCCTTTAAATGTTTATCTCCTTTGGTCACAATTTTATTGTAGTTAAACAGCAACTAGTGTGGGACCAAAAGCCTTCAGATGCTCTGAGTGCACAAGGAGCACACTGTTCTGTTTTCCGGCTGAATGGACTTTTACTCGTGTGAACAAAAGACAAGATCCTGCTATTCTTCAAATGAAAAGGCAAGAAACAGCGAGGAAAAACAGCACACAAAACCTCCCCGTTACAAATGCTAATGCGAACCAGAGAAGTGAATCGCTGTTTTTCTCCTTCCAAAGTTTAAAAAACTGTGAAAAGCAATTACACATCTCAGCATCTCTTTTAAAAGTTGTGTAAATAATAATCTGCAGTGCATGATAGCTAATATTGGGCTTCCCTGGTGGCTCAGACAGTAAAGATTGCGCCCGCAATAGGGGAGACCTGGGTTCAATCCTTGGGTTGGGAAGATCCCGCAGTGAAGGGAATGGCTACCCACTTCAGTATTCTTGCCTGGAGAATTCCATGGACAGCGGAGCCTGGAAGGCTATAGCAATAGGGTCACAAAAAGTCAAATATGACTGAGCGACTTTAAATATAAAATACATACACAGCTAATATAGTATGTATTATCTAATATAGATAATATTAGAGAATGGATGGCTACATGCAAAGATTATGGCCTAAAACCGGTGAGTCAGGCAAAATACAAGCAGTGTTAACCAGCAAGAGGACTGAAAGCATTGAACAGACTGAACATTGGCCATCTAAAGTTTTAAAAAGCTCCCCAAGTCTCTAAGAAAGCAGACGAAAACCACTACAATACTGTAAAGTATCAGCCTCCAATTAAAATTAATTAATTTTTTAAAAAAAGATAGCAGATGAAGTTACATCTCAAAGGCCCTCTGAAAATCTAAAACAAGAAGCTGTTGCTGCCAATAGAAGGTGGGAAGGGCTTCCTGACCCAGCTCTTACAGAAGGCCATTAGGATCAGCCCTGGTTATCATTTTCCTAAATGAGTTACATTGTGGTCCAGTCTTCATCCCAACCTATCTCTCATGTATCTTGCATTTCATATATCTCTCAGGTCTTTCAGTTCAGTTCAGTTCAGTTGCTCAGTCGTGTCCGACTCTTTGCGACCCCAGGAATCGCAGCATGCCAGGCCTCCCTGTCCATCATCATCTCCCGGAGTTCACTCAGACTCACGTCCATCGAGTCCGTGATGCCATCCAGCCATCTCATCCTCGGTCGTCCCCTTCTCCTCCTGCCCACAATCCCTCCCAGCATCAGAGTCTTTTCCAATGAGTCAACTCTTTGCATGAGGTGGCCAAAGTACTGGAGTTTCAGCTTTAGCATCATTCCTTCCAAAGAACACCCAGGGTTGATCTCCTTCAGAATGGACTGGTTGGATCTCCTTGCAGTCCAAGGGACCCTCAAGAGTCTTCTCCAACACCACCGTTCAAACACATCAATTCTTCGGCACTCAGCCTTCTTCATAGTCCAACTCTCACATCCATACATGACCACAGAAAAAACCATAGCCTTGACTACATGGACCTTAGTCGGCAAAATAATGTCTCTGCTTTTGAATATACTATCTAGGTTGGTCATAACTTTTCTTCCAAGGAGTAAGTGTCTTTTAACTTCATGGCTGCAGTCACCATCTGTAGTGATTTTGGAGCCCAAAAAAATAAAGTCTGACACTGTTTCTACTGTTTCCCCATCTATTTCCCATGAAGTGACTGAAATAAATTAATGCATTATTGTTATCACTGCAATTGTTTAGTCGCTCAGTCCTGTCCAACTCTTTGCAACCCCATGGACTGTAGCCCGCCAGGCTCCTCCTCTGTCCATGGGATTTTCTAGGCAAAAATACTGGAGTAGGTTGCCATTTCCTTCTCCAGGGGATCTTCCTGACCCAGGGATTGAACCCAGGTCTCCTGAGTATCTCCTGCATTGCAGGCAGATTCTTTTACCACTGAGCCACTGGTTGTTTTAATTTGTATTAGCTGAAGGGCTTCTTTCGCAGCTCAGTTTGGTAAAGAATCTGGCTGCAATGCAGGAGACCCAGGTCGATCCCTGGGTTGGGAAGATCCCCTGAAGAAGGAAATGGCAACCCACTCCAGGATTCTTGCCTGGAGAATCCTATGGACAGAGGAGCCTGGCAGGCTAGAGTCCATGGGGTTGAAAGAGCTGGACACGACTTAGCAACTAAACCACCGCCAATAGTAGTCAATGGTATCTCAGACGGTAAAGAATTTGCCTGCAATGTAGGAGACCCAGGTTCAATGCCTGGGTCAGGAAGATCCTCCGGAGAAAGGAATGGTTACCCACTCCAGCATTCTTGCCTAGAAAATTCCACAGACAGAGGAGCCTGACAGGCTACAGTCCATAGGGTCACAAAGAGTCAGACATGACTGAGCAACTAATACTTCACTTTTTTACTTTCAATACTAGTTGAAAGAAGGAAAAGTGAGGGATCTGTTTGAATTCTGACATCCATATTCAGCACAACAGAAGGAAATCTAAGGGCTTGAGAGTTCCTCTGCTCTTCTGCAACGTGCAGAAACCGTGTATGATCTAGGATTAGGTTGGCTGCAAGTGATAAAAAATCTGAAGTGGTAGTGGCTTCACCAGGCTGGAATGGTGGTTCCCGTGCTGATCTCAGAGACTCAAGCCACGTCCAGCTCACCACTAAGGACTGGCCCTCACTCTCAAGATCCAAAAGTAGCATTTACATTCCAGACAGCAGGATAAAAGGAAGGGCCTCAGAAGAAAAGGGCAAAGGGCACACACCAGCTTTCTTTTAAGGAAACATTCCAGAAACTACCAGAGGCTACATCCTCTTAGTCACATGGCCACACCGAACTGCAGGGAAAGCTGGGAAATGCAGTCTGTATTCCAGATAGCTAATTGCCCTGAAAAGTCCACGACGGAAGGAGGCAAGAAGGGATGTGGGGGTTAACTTGCAGTCACTGCCATAAAGACATTTCCTAGTTTTATAAAACTAGAGGTAGTTGACGCATATGTGCTCAGTCGATCAATTGTGTCTCACTCTTGACAGCCCCATGGACAGTAACCCACTAGGTTCCTCTGTGCGTGGTATTTTCCAGGCAAAACTACTGGAGCAGGCTGTCATTTCCTCTTCCAGGAAGGAGGAGAAGGGGGCGACAGAGGGTGAGATGATTGTTTGGCAGCACTGACTCAAAGGACATGAGTTTGAGCAAACTATGGGAGACAGTGAAGGACAGGGAAGCCTAGCACGCTGCAGCCCAGGGGGTCACAAAGAATCAGACATGACTTAGTGACGGAACAACAACAATTCCAGAGGCTCTTCCCAACACAGGGATCAAACCCGCATCTCTTGAATCTCCTGCACTGCCAGGGGGATTCTTTACTACTAGTGCCCCAGAGATAGTTGACAATGTCAAGCAAAAAGATCTTCAGAAGAAGAAACTTGCAAATGCTCTCAACAGAAGAGCCACTGAGATATATGGACTTGGCAATGGAGCCCTTGAACTACTCCCTGTATCAAGGATCTGGATCAGATAGCTGAATATTCTCATGTTCTTTCTCCGCCCATCCCCCCTCTCCCCCAAGCCCTTGCCAGGAGTGAATGTCCTGTTCCTATGACTCCCACAGACCTAGAAGATTCTCCCCTGGGTCGTGTCAACTGTACAAGTACCTCAGCCTCACAGCCCAATTCACCTCCCATCATTAAGAAAGAGAGGCCCTTCACATCCAAGGGGCAAACCTCATACAAATGACACTCGGCTGATGCCCAAAGGTGACAGGGATGAGAGCAGGATAAATAAAGAATAATGCAGAAGTCAGCTGGGGCAGCCTTTCATCACAGCCCTTTCAAGAGCTATTAATCTTGGTCATAGTCAGTCGGCTAAAAATAATTACTTCTTCTAAAACATGTTGTATACACCAACTAGCAGTAGTAAAGGGTCAGCCCTTTTAACCTAGGAAAGATGTGGCTTCTGGCTTGCCTATAACCAACTGAAATGGTGCACAACTGCCCCAGCCCGACTTCCTCTTCAGTCTCATCTAAAAATATCAGGAGAAAGAACCACTGTCAGCAATGTCGTCAGACTATCGGTAAGTTGTAGAAGCAGCTGCAAGAATATTTATTCAAAGACTATTCAAAATACTATACAAGAAGATTTGTAACTTCCTTGGATTATAACGAAGGGCAAAAAAATTTTAAATATTTAAGCATCATTTTTTTCCTAAGTATTTCACTGTTCCGGTATTTTAATGGAGTGCCATTTGTCATAATTCACCATCCATTCTGGACCGCCTCCTCTTCAATTCAAGGTGTCTTTGAACTTGTAAGTCTTTCTAGTTAGTGGAAAAAGCTCTGAGTCTGAAATTCTAAACGACAGATTCAGTTCTGTGGTTAAGCAACTTCGTAATCCTGAACACACCAACAGACTCCCTGTGCTTCGCCGGGCCTCAGCTATACTATGGGGATCTGTGGTGTCCGAGTCTGAGACCCTACGGACTGTAGCCCGCCAGGCTCCTCTGCCCATGGGATTCTCCAGGCAAGAATACTGGAGTGGGTTGCCATGCCCTCCTCCAGGGGATCTTCCTAACCCGGGGGTTGAACCCATACCTCTTATGTCTCCTACATTGGCAGGTGGGTTCTTTACCATTGGGCCACCAGGGAAGCTCGATACTTGGGGAAGTTTGACTCAAAAAGGCCATCTGATTCTTCAGAGATTCAACAGTACAGATGGACGGGTTTGTATAAACCTATAATAGTGGTATCATTTCAATTGGATCTACCTGAAAGAGGGATTATAAGAGAATTTACAGCAGCATTTCTTGAGGTCATGGGCGCTTCCAAACCAGTTCGCCAACAATACAAATATGATATAAAGAAGTATACCAAGACATCAGTGGCATAAAGAAAAGTGCCCTGTCATGCAAACAGATAAACTACAGCAAGAGCACCCTCTAGCTGTGGGTCAGTAGGTAGCAAGCAGCAGGAACACAAAGAAAGTGGAATCATTTTTAAACAAAAACACTGCAGCCAGATCACCTACAGCTGGAAGGAAAGCCAACGTGGAAACGCTAGCTTTATGTAATAGCAGAGATGAGGAGCACTGCTTCTGCTGTGCCCCATCTCCCAGCTGAGGAAACAGTGAGATTGAGCCAGGTGTGCCCTCTTTCAAATGAAAAGACAGTGCCAGTCACCCAGCCATGTGCTACTCTTTTGTGACTCATGGACTGTAGCTCGTCAGGCTCCTCTGTCCATGGGGTTCTCCAGGCAAGAATCCTGGAGTGGGTAACCATTCCCTTGTCCAGATGATCTTCCCGACCCAGGGATCAAACCTAGGACTTCTGCATTGCAGGCAGATTCTTTACCATCTGAGCCACCAGGGGAGCCTGCTGTCTTTCAAAAGACACATTTAAATTATAGTCGTGGGCACTGCATCAAATACTACTGTGAACAGAAACCACTCACCTCTCAAGATGGCAGTCTTACCAAGCATACGTGGAGCCAGCTGGAGGATTTACAGTGACTGGGTAAGACACGAACCCAAGCGGCACCAAATAATCAAAGCAGGAGTTACAGCCAAATTATGGGACCTCCCAGGACCAGGAAAAAAATCCCAGCAAGTATTCTATAAATTGCATGAAGTTAGTGCTATAAACCATACACAACACACAATTTTTTCAATTATACCAACAACCTAGAAGTCTAAGTTCCTAGAGAAGCAGCTATAAATCTTACAACAGGTTCACACTTTACTCAGCCTTACTTGTGCACGCGTGCTCCGTCGCTCCGTCGTGCCCAACTCATCGCAACCCCATGGACTATAGCCCACCATGCTCCACTGTCCATGGCGTTTTCCAGGGAAGAATACTGGAGTGGACTGCCATTTCCTACTCCAGGGTATCTTCCCTACCCAGGGATCGAACTCACGTCTCCTGTGTCTACTGCATTGGCAGGTGGACTCTATACCCCTGTGCCACCTGGGAAGCCCAGCATCCCTACTGGGCTTCATCAAATAAATGCCTACAGTGAAAACCTATCTCTGGGTTGGTTGTGCTTTTTTTTAAGCTCTCAATGAAGAATGTTTGTTGTTGCTTTAAAAAAAAAAAAAAAAAGATATAACTACGTGAATTTTCCTTGCAAACTCTTTATACCTTGGGGGAACTTGGTCTTTTATTGTAACTGTAAACTTCATTTATCATTTCACAGGAGACATTAAAATAATTGTGGGCAATCCGATATTGTCCCTTGTAGGCCACATTTCTGCCCTGCAGATATACTGCTACCACACAGCTGGGTTAGAAGATGGTGTTAAAATCACTGTGGAACCACATAATTGCTCCATCATTAGTGGCTGGGGGTGGGGTTCAGGGGGGATTAAGTCTTAAAGCAAATTATTCCACATGGATTGAAAAAGAGAGGGGCACAAACAGACGCAAGATTGGTTGCTGAGCTGTAGTACAGAAATCAACTTTTTACAAAAATTTTTTTTTTGGTACAAATTATGCTTTCACTTTAATTTATTGCTAATTTTGAGAATTTTATTCTTTTAATTCATTGCTTCACAATGTGGTGTTAGTTTCTGTTGTACAACAACGTGAATCAGCTACATGGATACGTAGATCCCCTCCCTCTTGAGCCTCCCTTCCGCCCCCCTCCCACCCCTCTAGATTGTCAGAGCACACGGCTGAGCTCCCTTGGCTATACAGCCGCCTCCCACCATCTATGTCACGCATGGTAGTGTATACGTCAATGTCACTCTCTCAGCTTGTCCCACCCGCTCCTCCCCCCGACCACGTCCAGAAGTCCATTCCCTACATCTGCGCCTCTGTTCCTGTCCTGCAGATAGGTTTCATCAATACCATTTTCCTAGATTCCTTAAGTATGTGTTAATATACATTATTTTTCTCTTTCCGACTTACTTCACTGCGTGACAGCCTATAGGTCCAGCCACGTCACTAGAGATGACCCAATTTCATCCTTTTTTTTTATGGCTGAGTTCCACTGTATACATGTACTACATCTTCTTTATCCATTCAACAGTCAATGGACATTTAGGGTCTTGATAATATTTGAACACACCTACCCTCTTGAGTTCAAATTCCTAGAATCAAACCCGATTTATGTTCAAATCCCCACTGACCCAGCTCTTCTACTTACATGTCTCTATGGATACATCACATTTTATCTGTTCATCAGCTGATAAACAGTTGTGTGGTACTCACTTTTTGGTGATTATGAATCCTACTGTCATGAGGGAAAAAGTGCATTAAAAAATGTCTAACCCTGCAAAAGTCAGTTAGTCTCCTATTGCTTGAATATCCAAACTTTCCTTCCTAAAGAAGTAACTTATTATTGAATTTTTGCTGAGATATACTATCTTCATGTAAACATTTCATATAAAGAGCAACAAGTATTCTGTACCATGCTTTTTAAAAAAAAATATCTTAAAGATTGTTTCATATTGGTACATTTAGAACCTCTTAATGGTACCAGAATAGTTGATTGTCTACATTTTCCTTAATATTTCTGTCTTAATTTAGATATTTTTAACTGAAGGATAATTACAATATTGTGTTGCTTTCTGCCATACAACAAGATGGATCAACCATAGGTATACATATGTCCCCTCCGTCTTGAGACTCCCTCCCACCCCACCCCCACCCCTCTAGGTTTCTAAAGTGTCCCCTTTGTTGTTGTTCAGTCAGTAAGTCACGTCCAACTCTGCAACCGCATGGACTGCAGCACACCAGGCTTCCCTGTCTTCCACTGTCTCCTGGAGTTTGCTCAAACTCATGTCCATCCAACCATCTCACCCTCTGTCACCCCCTTATCTTCCTGTCCCCAGTCTTAAAGTGTCCCCTATGGATGGACATTTAGATTGCATTCTTAGGTTGTACCATTACAAATAATGCCAAGTGAAGAGTCTTGTACATATGTCTTTGTACAGGTAAAAGAAAATGGAGTAAGTTCATGTAAGTAGAATAGCTGGGCCAAAGGGGATTTGAATATAAATCAATCTTCTTTCTAGGAGATTTTAATTCAAGAAGGTAAAATACAAGAGAGTCAAGCCCTGTCTGTTGTTTGAATAAGGGGTGTATAGTCAGCAGCATTACGAGAAAACGAGCCATCGGCTGCATAATTTCTATTAATGTCTTTATTGAGATATAAGTCACATAACATAAAATTCACCCATTTAGAATGTACAATTTAATGACTTTCTGTATAGGCACAGAGTTTTGCAACAATCATCATAATCTAAATTTAGAACTTTGTCATCATACCAAGAAGAAACCTCGTACCCATTAGAAGTCACCCACAATTCCCATCTCATCCCACTCCTACTCAAGGCCATTGCTAATCTTTCTGTTACGTATAGATTTGCCCACTGTAGTCATTTTTATATAAAAGGAATCAGATAACATGTAGTTTTCTTGTGCTTAGCTTTCACTTAGTGTTATGCCTTCAAGGTTCATTGATGTTGTACTATACATGTTGTAACCTCGTACTTTCATGTTGCAAAATACTCCATCATACAGCTACACAACACTTTGTTTATCCATTCACCAGCTGACAGTCATTTGGGTTGCTTCTATTGTTTTGGCTACTATGAATAATGTTACTATGCGCGTTTGTGTGTAAGTTTTTAAGTGGACATACGTCTTCATCTCTTGCTGGTATGTATCTATGACTGAGCAAATGAATGAGTGAGTGAACAGAAACTCGCATTAATTTTTTTTTTAATGTGAATGTTACACAGCAGAAGAGAGAAAGCAAAACATTGACAGTTGGTAGGTTAACAAGAAGACTCGAACAATACTTTGATGCTAGAGCAGAAGTCAGTGTCTTTAAAATGGCATTTTTAATAAGATGGCATTTATTTGAAAATTAAACATATGTCCACACATATTAGGTTTAAATAAATCCAGAAATGTCACCAGCCGAGTGAACAGAGGAGGTAAAGTTCGATTCCTTCAGAGCTATGACATTCCATGACTTCTCAGTTCTTTTCCTTGAAAATATCTTAACTCCCATGTTTCATATACAATTTAATAAAGTAAACTTGTTCTGAGCTAGTACGATGTTCCATGCACCTTGATAGGCCGAAAGACACAGAAATTAATAAAACCTTTCTGTTCTCATGCTCGAGAAACTCATATTTTAATGTCTGACACTTTTTGATAATGTTATGCAAAGATTTTAAGGGTATAAACCAAAGGAGAGCAAACTTTTTCCATAAAGGGCCACACAGTAAATATTTTAGGCTCTGCGGGCCACATATGGCCCTTACTGAATATTCTCATTTTTCTTTTTTCCTTGACAATCCTTTAAAAATGTACAAACCATTTTCAGTTCAAAAGCTAACCCCTAGTATAAACCATAAGCAAAGAGAAAAATTACAGGTTCACTATCGTAACCAATTAAACCTGCTGGATACAACTTAAAATTCATGAATGTGAGTTACAACAGCCTCAACTCAACTCTGGCTCCTCTCAGTAATTATCCTTTCATTGCCACGACTCTGTTCATACCATTATTTTTTCTCCCACAAGTGCTTTGGCAATTGATGAAATAAACTCTTTTCCTGCCCCTAAATAAAGTCCACCCTTTCAATTCCCAACTGACAATACATTTGACAAAGCTAAGTGGAATCTTGTTAAGTACCAGGCCCTAGAGAAGACACACACACACACACACACACACACAGAGGTCTCTTCCTACACTAATCCCTCTGTGTTAGTGAGAATGGTCTAGACTACACTGAAGGTAAACTCCCAAGTCTCAGGGACTTAATACAGAAGGTCTTTCTTGGTCAAGTTCCCTGCCCAATACGGGCCACTGAGGGCTCTGCACACAGTCATTCATGAACCCAGTCTAAGGGAGACTCCACCATCGGGAACACACAGCCCCCAAGGCCACTCCAGCAGGGCAAGGGAAAGCATGCAAATAGCACACCAGCTCTTCAGCGTCTTGACCGGGAATCAATACCTATCACTTCTACTTCATTTCATTGGTTAAAACTAAGCACGGGGTTGTGATCTTCCAGTACAATTACAAAGAAGAGCAAAAACCAGGAGTTAACCAGAAAAAGCTGAAGCAGATACAGGATGCCAGAGATAACCTCCCCAAGGCTGGGTGTGCCTCACTGATCTGTTACAAGTTATGCGGTACAACTGCTAAGATACCATACATGGACTGTCTGTGTGCATTCAGTTGCTCAGTCGTGTCCGACCCTTTGCGACCCCATGGACTATAGCCCGCCAGGCTCCTCTGTCCATGGAATTTTCCAGGCAAGAATACTAGAGCAGGCTGCCATTTCCTACTTCAGGGGATCATCTCGACCCAGGGATCAAACCTGTGTCTCCCGCATTAGCAGCTGGATTCTTTACCACTGAGCCACCTGGGAAGTCATACAGACTACTCAGAGATGAGTAAATCCCCGTTCACCATCCTCACTCTCCAAGCTAGTAAAGCTGGTCATACCACATTTCTAACCTCAGTGCAGCAGAAATGAACATGGACCGCAAACCTAGGTGTTTCTGCAGTCACGTTATAGAGCATAACCCTTAAGCAGTTCCACCATTAATCAAGGTTCAGGCTCATCCAACGCAATATAACCTTCACACAACACCATCAATAGCAAATATGCCCTGAAATGCGTACTGAGAACGTGATGAGAAAATGGTAACTGACCATTTTGACAAAAAAGATGCTCAGCATCTTCCGCCCGGACCTCATGCCTCTCCTACATACCCTATGGTCCCTTTGAGGACACATCACGCAAAATCTAAGTTACTTCGGTATACAAACAATGCCATGCTCAGTACTTCGTAAGTAAGGTACTCAATAGTTCTTTGAATGAAATACTGAAGAAAGTGAATCAGTGAAATTATGATGGAGCTGAATCCTGTTATAGTATTGCCTCTTTCACAACAATGTTTCAGAGCTAAAAGGCTGGGACAGAAAGAGCTGCCTGTTTCCCAGAAGAGTCAGAGAAGGTATGTGGAGAGGGTCATCAAGTTGGACTTTGGCTCACAATGCCCCAAGGACACTGACAAATAGCCCAATAATAACCCATCTGAGTCTCAGAAGTCACTCCTTAGAGCTGCTCTATAAAAGCCAAAAGGAATTATTCATTAGCGAGTATGAATCACACTGGATACCACCAGCAGATTGTGTTTGGCCTGGCTGAATTATTCATTAGCATTTGTGAGAAATGTACAAACCAAAGGGTGTTAAACCAATCCAGATTGTTCAGCAATGTTTGTTTTCCCTTAAAAATACTTATAAAAAGAAAATCACCTCCAATCTACAGTTCTTATATTTATAAGACCAGTTTAAAAATCTGCCTAAACAAGTAGGTGAAGAGCAGAAAGTCAAGTAAGAAAGGGATCTCCTTATTTAGTATTCATCATTATACTGACAGGCAGTAGAATGAACCAATGTTTGTTTACCTGTCCACATCCTGCCTTTTTAGATGTTGTATGGTCAAAGACACTAGGAGCTCTACAATGAGATTCACAGGTGGAGGGGGGAAAACTCTTTTGAGTCCTGTCACAGAGCAGATGCAAATTTAATTACGGCACGTTAAGCCTTCCGTCTTGTCGAGGTGCCCTTGGAAAGCAACTGTAAACAAGAAGCACTGGGCAATCAGGTGTCAGGGGCTCATTTGATCTGCTAGGAAACATGTCACAAATCCCTGGCAGGAAGTGAGTCGGGAAAGGGAACAAAGAGAGAGGGCTGACAGTGTCGGGGGCACAGCTTGGGGGTGTGCCTGTTAGTGCTGGGGACTGCTCCCACTCCCAGCTCCCACCTCCCGGAGACAGCGCTCCCTGCCTGACAAGGCCCTCTCATCTCACATTTGTTATACATTTTCCTGTGGTCTGCAGAAACCACCAGACCAACTGGGGAGTCAACTGGAGAGCGATGAACAATTAAAGTACTCAAGACCAAGGAACACCTAGCATGAGCTGATTTTTTTTTTTAAGACAACTTAAGAAATCTGGAAATTAGTGCAGAATGGAAATTCAGGTAAAAGAGATCTTATCAGCCTGTGGTCTTAAAAGAAAACCCTAGGTCCAGCTGAATTCCCAGCTTTTCGGTGTGCCCCTAATTGAGTAAGAAGAAGGTTCCTTCCAGCTAATGAAGCTCCAGGTCTGAACCTGAGCTGTCAAATGCCCGGCTCTTCTATGATAATAGTTGCTGCATTTGTAGGCAAGGGACAGAAAGTGATCCCTGAGTGTATCAATTTGTAATTCTACAAATAGACTGAAGCCTTCTTGAAGGAAGCCCACATCCGGAGCACAGTGCTCACTTCTACAAAACAACTGCAGAAAATGGATCTCTGCCCTCAAAATCATGGTTCCAAAAGTGCTTTCTGCTGAATTATCCTATGGGAATTTTAAAGCTGAGTGCTTAAGTTAAATTCTCCCTGACGTTATTGTCAATTAACAACTTTCAAATCGGGGGAGCTTCCCAGATGGCTCAATGGTAAAGAATCCGCCTACCAAAAAGGAGACACGAGTTTGATCCCTGGGTCAGGAAGATCCCCTGGAGAAGGAAATGGCAACCCACTCCAGTATTTCTGCCTGAGAAACCCCATGGACAGAGGAGTCTGGCAGGCTATAGTCCATGGGGTCACAAAAGGATCAGACACAACTTAGCAGCTAAACAACAACATCAAAATGGAGGAGCATAAAAAGCTTGAAAGTAACCAAGCTCTACTAAACTTGGAGCAAATTAACCAGTTTCTCTAAGCTTCATTGTCCTCATCTATAAAATCTGGAGGAAAATAGCAACCATGTAGGATCCCTGAGAGGATTACAAAAGATCGTATACGTTAAGTGACAGCCAGTATTATTAAAGAATAAGGGGAACTGATATTAATAATGCAATTATCATTTGCCTGGTAGCACAAGTATTCCCATGATATTAAAATCATTCCTAAAATGTTCTGCAAACTTCTTACAATTATTACCTAACATTATCTAGATAAGCACAGAAGTTCTTTCCCTCCACTTCACTACTTTTATAAATGAGAAACAGATATCAAAGACTCATCTCAGCTTCCAGAGAATTAAGTGATGACCTAAATATCAGTCTGCAAGCAAAGATGAACAGAAGTAGAGAGGAAAGGGTTAAAAAAAGGCATCTGGGGTCACCTGAATAAGAAGGAAGTTCAAAAAGGAGGGGATATTAGGAATAGCTGATTCACTTTGCTGTGCAGTAGAAATGAATACCGGAGAAGGCACTAGCAACCCACTCCAGTGTTCTTGCCTGGAAAATCCCATGGACGGAGGAGCCTGGTGGGCTGCCGTCTATGGGGTCGCACAGAATCGGACACGACTGAAGCGACTTAGCAACGGCAGAAACTAATACAACGTTGCAAAGCAACCATGCTCCAGAAAAATCAATTTTTTAAAATAGGCACCTGGGATCATCAGAGAGCAGGTCCCATTCATTTCTTAAATGTTCTCATTGTCTAATCTCCCTTACATCCATTTCGGGTTCCTTCTAAGAGTGTGGCAACAGAAGAGGCAAAACCGAAAGGAGACACCTAGTGGCCAAATGAACTTCCATGCAGACTAAACAGCAAATAATATCAAACAACTGTATAATCCAAGAAAATCTCCTTTTTAGCATGTGCTACGTCAATTAAAAGCGAGACAGAGAGACACACTAAGTATAAAAGAAAGATAATGCGTTACATATTAAACGAAGCTGCATTTTAACTGCTATCTCAGCCTAACTAGAATTCACTGCTTTTACAGATTGGGAAGGACTCTTTTGAGGAAGGAAGACAGGTTTCTGGAGTTATACACACACGTGCATGTGTGCATGCTAAGTCACTTCAGTTGTGTCCGACTCTTCGAAACCCTATGGACTGTAGCCTCCCAGGCTCCTCTGTCCATAGGATTCTCCAGGCAAGAATACTGGAGCGGGTTGCCATGCCCTCCTCCAGCGAATCTTCCCGACCCAAGGATCGAACCCACATCTCTTGGGTCTCCTGCAATGGCAGGCAGGTTCTTTACCACTAGCACCATCTGGGAAGCTCTGGAGTTATACACACCTGGGTGCAAATGGCAGCTCTGCCAAGTGCTCGTTGACTGAACAATACTTTCTAACCTCTTCCACATCATCAAACATGTAGAAAATTATAAAATTTGCAGACTACATTGGAGTAATCAGAAGAGGTGCTGGGGCCAGAGTTCAAACTCTCTACTAACCCACTCCAAGGACTAAGGGAACCATTCTCTCCACAACCAAGAACCCATTCCGGGCACACCAGTGGGATATGCTCCTGAAACAATTTACTTAATATTATTCGGCCTTAGTTTCCTCATCTATTTTTACAAATAATACCCATTTATATTTACAAATAATACCCATTTTATGAAGATTAAGTGAGATAATATGTATGAATATATATTCACACACAAGGGCTTCCCTTGGGGCTCAACTAGATAAAGAATCCGCCTGCAATGTGGGAGACCTGGGTTTAATCCCTGGGTTGGGAAGATCCCCTGGGGAAGGGAATGGCTACCCACTCCAGTATTCAGGCCTGGAGAATTCCATGGACTGTATGATCCATGGGGTCACAAAGAGTCGGACACGACTGAGTGACTTTCACGTCACTTCATATTCATAGAATGCACATTGCTATTGCTATTGCTAAGTCACTTCAGTCGTGTCCGACTCTGTGCGACCCCATAGACGGCAGCCCACCAGGCTCCCCCAGGCAAGAACACTGGAGTGGGTTGCCATTTCCTTCTCCAATGCACGAAAGCGAAAGGTGAAAGTGAAGTAGCTCAGTCATGTCCGACTTAGCGACCCCATGGACTGCAGCCCACCAGGCTCCTCCATCCCTGGGATTTTCCAGGCAGGAGTACTGGAGTGGGGTGCTAGTGCATATATAAAGTACTCAAAAATGTTTGTTTTCTTCTTTTACACTATTTTTTCTTAATAGAACTGCACAAAGATCCTGTTATATCCACAAACTTCAAAACTATACTATATAATTGATAAGGAGTAACAAAAAACATAGCTAGTGTTTGAATGTATATTATAAATCAGACAAAGGCTAGGTTGTTATTTCACTGAACTCTTCAAACTACTTTACAAAGCCAGTGTAGTAGATACCTGGGCTTTCCTGGTGGCTCAGTGATAAAGAATCCACCAACCAATACAGGAGACACAGAAGACTTGGGTTCCATCCCTGGGTCAGGAAGACCCCCTGGAGAAGGAAATGGAAACCCACTCCAGTATTCTTGCCTAGGAAATCCCACAGACAGAGAAGCCTGGTGGTCTACAGTGCATGGGTTTGCAAAGAGTTGGACACAACTTAGGACTAAAGAACAACAACATAGATACCATCTTTTGCCCACCTAGTCCTTATTCTGACAATTTTTCTCACTAACAAAATCCTGATTTTGATGTAGGCAACAATGGGCACATCCAAAAAGTTCGCTATCCCAGACTTCCTCACAGCTGGAGAAGCCATGTGGCACTGTCCCAGTTAATGAAACTGAACTGCAAGTTTACTATCGTGCCAATGGCCACAAGAGTGACCTTGAAAACAGAGCCCCTCCAACTCGAGTCAAATCTGAAAATAACTGGAGCCCCAGCCAGCATCTTGAGTCCCACATTATGAGAGACCTTGAGCCCAGGGTACCCTGCTAAGATGTGTCTGGATTCCTGATCCACAGAAATATAACTGTAAGAGAATAAATATTTGTTGCTTTAAGACATTACACTTTGCGGTAATCTGTTATACAGCAATGACAGAATCTATTCACCCTCTTTCAATGAGATGATATGCTTAGAATGGCAGAACAGGCTGCTAAGAGATGCTGGGTGCTCATGACTTTCAAAGGCTGGTCCACCACCACCTATCTCATAATTGAGAGGGGAAAAAAAAAAAACTTTTATTTCATTGAACAATTAAAATAAATCTTAACCGACACATTAAGTACTATCATTATTATTATTATTTTATTATTATTCCCAGGTAACACCTAATGGGCTTACATAATACAAACACAAACTAGAAAGCAGTGGTTCTCAGATTTTAATTTAATGGAATAAAAACAAAAAAGGAACTCAACAGAAGTTACTGGTCAATATAATATGCTGTCAAAGGGCAGATTACAAAAGCACACAGAATGGCTGCATTGTTTAAAAACTACACACACACAAATATTCACACAAAGGCACGGGAAAAAAGTCTTGAAGGTCAGAGATCAGAGGTCAGCAAATATTTTTTGGAAAGGACCAGACAGTAAATACTTCAGGCTGTGGAGGCTGCCAGTTTGTCACAACAGCTCAACTCTCAACTCTGCCGTCACCTGAGAGAAGGCACAGAAAATATGAGCATGAATGAGCACAGCTGTGTTCCCAGAAGGCTTTTTTGTTTCTTTCATTTTTTGGCCAAGCCCCCATGGCACGTGGGATTTTAGTTCCTTGAACAAGGATCAAACATGCACCCTCTGCATTGGACACGCAGGGAAGCTCAGAAGGCTTTATTTACGAAACTAAATTTTAAATTTCACATGATTTTCACCTGTAATGAAATATAATGCTTCTTTTCATTTTTTCCTCAATCATTTGAAAATGTGAATTCCTTTCTTAGCTCAGGGGCTATACAGAAATGTGACGAGCCAGATCTGGTCCACAGGCCATAGGTGACTCACCCCTGTTACAGTCTACAACAGTCACAGCGAATATGCTTGTCTGGGGAGGAAGACTAAGGAAGACTTGTACTTTCTGCTTGAAACTTTCAGCATTGTCTGAATATGCCATCGTTTTTTTCTAATACTTTTCTTTAAAAGATTTTTTTTGATGTGGACGATTTTTAAAGTCTTTACTGAGTTTGTTACAATATTGCTTCTGTTTCATGTTTTGGTTTTTTGGCCTTGAGGCTTGTGGGATCTTAGCTTCTCAATCAGGAATCAAACCCGCACCTCCTGCCGTGGAAGGTGAAGTCTTAACCACTGGACCACCAGGAAGTCCCTGCCATCATTTTTATAATTAGAATATGCAGCAAAATTTTGTTTATGTGAGGTGAGAGGAAGGGAAAAAAAGTTTCTTGGGTGATACAGGGACTTGGGAAATGCACTGAAAAAGTCTATTGACCTGGGTATCACCAGATGAGCAATAAAAACTGTAAACTAAGCCAGAGATAACATTTTCAGTGGCCCTAATGATTCTCCAAAGTGGACAGAAAGTATCTGTCATACAAAGAAGTGATATGAAATGGAGAGTTGAGGCAGACTGGGGAACCGAGCATGATATGTGCCCATAAAAAATAAAACTCTGCACACTGACCAGAAACACAGAAAAGCCTGAAAACACAACACAAAGCACTTCTTTAAGCCCATATGTTTGTTAGAAGCTTCACACTTTCAGAAAATAACCACTGAGCAGAAGCATAACACGGAAACATAATTTATGATAAAAATTCTCCTTTGTAACTTTGGTCAGATTGTATGTAAAATTCTTTAGGATCACAAAACCGATGTCACTGATGATATCTAGTCACTATGTCCACCTCATAAAAAAAAAGATACACTCTATGCCAATCCAGGTAACTACATGTGTAACACTCAGCTTTATAGGCATTATGTCATAAAGCCATTCTAGCTGTCATCATTCCTGTAGAAAAACACTAAGACAGGGAAAACACAAGTTCTGGTGCTTCTTGTTAACATTTACCAGATGATCCTAGGGGTTAGAGATGACACTGCTAAATATTCATGTCAGAACACAAGGCCAGCGGCTCCCTCTAATTTTGAAAAGGCACCATATAAAGTATGGAAGAAGGTCAACATAATTACCTTACTTCTTCAAAGCAGATGACTTTTATTTGCTTTCTGGTCTTTCTATGCTTGTCCCCTCTGTACATCAAGGATGGCTCCCCCAGAGATCAAACTTTGTATTTCTCCCTCTTTTCTAATATAGAAAAGGTATTTTTAACCACATGTAAATTTTTTCAAGACAACTGTTAGAAACACTAACTTGCATTGTTATACTGCAGAAACCAATACAACATTGTAAAGCAGTTTTTCTTCAATTAAAAATAAATTGAAAAAAAAAAAGAAGCACTAAGTAATAGGCATGAATAAGAGCTGTCACCTTATAGACTTTAAAATGGTGAATTTTATGTCATGTAAATTACACCTCAATTTTTTTTAACACAGGCAAAAAAATACAACCATAGTGATAAAAAAGAGAGAGAGACAGAGAGAGAGAGGGGATGGGAAATAGGGCCCCCAACAGAAGTAGCCAATTCAAAAACTTCTAAATTTCTTTTGGATGATTAGATGTTTTGAACTATCCGTGTCTCTTCCTCCCTTCTATTCACACACAAAGTAGGCATCTCATTTCATCTGTCCTTTGACTTGCAGTTTTCACCTATAAAATAACAGCAAGAATATTTTTCTTTGGCTAACTCACAGGATTATGGGAATTAAGGTGAAAGAGATAAAAAATTGACAGTAGGGCTTCCCTAATGGCTCAGACAGTGAAGAATCTGCCTACAATGCAGGAGACCTGGGTTCAGACCCTGGATCAGGAAGATCCCCTGGAGGAGGAAATAGCAATCCACTTCAGTACTCTTGCCTGGAGAATCCTAAGGACAGAGAAGCCTGACGGGCTACAGTCCATGGGGTCGCAAACAGTCAGACACCACTGAGCGACTAACACACATACACACACAAGTGTTGGCAAGGGTGCAAAGAAATTAGAACCTTTTTTACATTGCTGTGGGGATGTAATATGGTACAGTTGCTTTGGAAACCAGTGTAGCAGTTCTTCAAAAGTTTAAACATAGAATTACCATATAACTCAGTAATTCCACTCCTGGTATATACCCAAAAGCAATGAAAACACATCTATACAAAATCGTGTTCACAAGTGTTTATAGCAGCATTATTCATAATAGCCAAAAAGTTAAAACAACAAATGTCTGTCAAGTGATGGATGGGTAAATAAAATGTGCTTTATCCATAAATGGAACATTATTCAGCCGTTAAAAAAAAATGAAGTATTCACACATTCTACACCATGGACAAATGACGAAAACATACAGATTATGTCAAGTAAAAGCCACTAGTCACAAGAAACCATGTATTTTATGGTTCCACTTATATGCAATGTCTCTAATAGGCAAATCTATAAACAGAGAAAATAGATTTCCGCGTGGCTCAGTGTTAAAGAATCTGCCTGCCAATGCAGGAGATGCTGGAGATGCAGGTTCAATCCCTGGGTCGGGAAGATTCCCAGGAGGAGAAAATAGCAACCCAACAGGCTGCAGTCCATGGAATTACTAGAGTCGGACATGACTGAATGGGGAATGGCAACACATGGGTACAGGGTTCATTTTAGAGGTGAAAAAAATGTTCTAAAGTTCGATTTCAGTGGCGATAGTTCCAAGATCTTGTGAATAGGCAAAAAAGAAAAAAAAACCATAAACACTGAATTGTATACTTTAAATGGGCAAACTGCACATATGCAAATTATATTTCAACAAAGTTCTTTTTCTTTGAAAAGAACAGTCATCTCTAAGTGGGCAGCTGGGGAGGAATAAAGGGAAGAGATGTTATTTTCCATCATAATCCCTGTTGTTGTTGTTTATTCACTAAATCATGTCCAACTCTTTGCCACCCCATGGACTATAGCCCACCAGGATTCTCTGTCCATAGAATTTCCCAGGCAAGAATATTAGAGTGGGTTGCCATTTCCTCCTGCAGGAGATATTCCCGACCCAGGGATCATGTGTTGGCAGGCAGATTCTCTACCACTGAGCTACCAGAGAAGCCCCATAATCCCGCTGCACAATGTGATTATATTTTACATATGAATATTATTAATATGATGAAAAAGTAAAAATAATTATTGGAAAAAGTACATGCAAAATAGTACAGATATCATCGAGGACACACATTCTTTGCTCATAAAGTCAAACTAAGAGAAACAACACTCTGCCCTAGAAAGTACCACACAGGTAAAATCAGGGTTTTCCTGGTGGCTCTGAAGGTAAAGAGCCTCCTCGCCTGCAAGGGAGACCTGGGTTCAATCTCTGGGTCAGGAAGATCCCCTGGAGGAGGACATGTCAACTCACTCCAGTATTTTTGCCTGGAGAATCCCCAAGAACAGAGGAGCCTGGGGACTGCTGTTAGGTAAGAAGGAGCACTCTTACGCACATGTGGTGTGTGTGCACGTGTGTGTGTACACATGACTTTCTTTCACACAGAGAAACAAGTAAAATACACCCATTGTACAAAATGAAAAATATATTCTCAGGACATCGTATCAACCCTTCTGTAAGTATTAGTATAGCCCTCCTATTGGCAAAAACTGCACTGGGCTATGTGTTGTAGCAACACATGCAGACGAGGTCCTGGCTCTCCATCAAAGAGCCACCGACAACACCAGTGCAACAGTGAAGTCCTAAGTGATCAGAAACCGAACTAAACATAAGTGGGCCCAGTGGAAGGAAGGATTTGCAGAGGCAGAAACTTTCGAAGTAAATCTTGAGAAGATGCACGATTCTCCCTGAGATGAACTCCAGGGAAGGAAGACAGCGGGTTGCAGGGATGAACAAAATACAGAGTAAACAGATACGCCTGGAAGCGGGGAGGCGGAGAGGGCTAGAGCCAGGAGGGGAAGGTTAAGTTAGATAGTGGTCTGGAAATATGCATGCGTGCATCTGTGGCACTTGGACTTTATCCTACAGTCAACACCAGTGCATTTAACTAAGAGCTACAGTGAATTAAGACCACAGCCAAACAGTGAGAAAACCCATTCTGTTAGATAAGTAAAAGATAGACTGGCAAGGACAGAGGATGCATGTGGAAAAGAAGGAAAGGAGAGTGGCCAAAAAAAAAAAAAAAAAGCAGCTCAGAAGCTGTTACAAATTTCTTTTGTTTAGTCACTAAGTCATGTCTGACTCTTTGTGACCCCATGGACGGCAGCACACCAGGCTTCCCAGTCCTTCACTATCTCCTGGAGTTGGCGCAAAGTCATGTCCACTGAGTCGATGATGCCATCCAACCATGTCATCATTTTGAGATCATTTACACTAGAGGAGAGTCAGAAGGAATGAGCAGGGGTCAGATTTTAGAGCTGCTGATAAACTGAAAGACAGTCACAGGCTGAAGATAGATGGGGAGGGAAAGGAATGGTAACCCAAGACTTTTGGAAAAAAAGCAATACTGACTTGGGTAAGGGCAGAAATTACTAATTGCCACTAAGCCAGGAGTTTGACCTGGTTTTATCCAATAGACCAGAGTACTGAAAGAGTGCAGTTGACTTTTCTCAGCACAACGTACAGCATGGATTCAGGGGCCAGCCAGCCTGTGTTCAAATCCAGCTCTACCAGTACAAGCTGGAGATCTTCAAGCACACGATTTAATTTCTCTGTCCCCAGTTTCATCTGTAAAACAGTGGTAATTAAAAGGCCTATTTCATAGGGATACCATGAGTATTAAGGGAGATAAAGAGATTAGAAAAGTGTCTTGCAAATATTAAGTGCGCTAACAGTACTTGCTATTTCTACTGTTTATGGCATCTGCATAGCGACATATCAACTCCATTTTATACAATAGGCAACTGAGGCTTAGGGAAACCCAGGTTCTTACACAGCTAGTTGAAGGCAAAATCCTTTATCTGTCTGGCTTCAAAGGCAATATATTTCCACTGTGCTATGCTACCTCCAGAGCTGCTGATACAATCGCCACTACATCCATAGGAAGAGCTGACTTGCTTGTGCCTTGATTTCCAGGAGAACCTAAGTAAAAAGGGTGGTCAATTCATCTGTTTCTGAGAAGAACTGGCTCCTGCATCTCAGGACTCAGGTGAGGCTGTCACCTCCTCCAAGAGACCCTTCCCTGACCCCTGAGTCTGTCCACTGATGTCTGCTCAGTGCAGAGGAAATGGTGCTGTCCCCCATTCTAAGCACTAATGCCACTGTGCTGAAACTACTCCCTAATCTCTCTATCCTACTGGTCTACCAACCTTGTGAGTTTGGGGACTGTCCATCTTATTCACTACAAGATCCTCAGCTTTGACCAACAACTCACAACAGCTTAACTGAAAGTGCCAGTTAAACTTGCTACATGATTGATACCAATTTCCAATCCCAGTTTTATATGTATTTGTCCCAAAAGGTTATATCATACACATATATATTATTTTGTATACATACAGAAACTAAGGCTACACTCCTTGGTCATTCCAGGATAAAAAATAAAAATCTCTTTCCCACTCATATGTTAATTGAGTGTGGCAGAAACCACGCCTGCTTACTCATCAGCTCTTCCTTCTCTTTGACCTCAACAAAGGAGCAATGAGCACAACTCCACAGAATGGATTGTGAGTGTTCCAGCCCATGGATGGCATCTTAGTCAGCACGGGCAGTCAAAACAGAACACCACAGACTGGGTGGCTTAGCCGAATGTTATTGCTTAGCGTTCTGAAGGCTGGGAAGTCCAAGACAGAGGTGCTGACAAAGTAGGTTTAATTCTGAGACTTCTTCTCTTGGCTTGTGGGCAGCCCCATCTTGCTATATGCTCATATGGCCTTTTCTCTGTGTGTGTACAGAGAAAGAGTGAGCTCTCTGGTATCACTTCTTATGAGAGCACTAATCCCACCATGAGGGCTATATCCTCATGACCTCATCTGACCCCAATTACCTTCCCCAAACCCCATTTCCAAGTACCATCACATTGGAGGTTAGGGTTTCAACAAATAAGTTTTGAGGGGACACAAACATTCACCCATAACACGTGGAAATATCATTCACTTCTGCTAGATCCTAGATTCCCCAGCCTCCCCTGCAACGGGAATGGTCATGCAGTCCAGCACTGGCCAAAAGGGCATACTGAGGAGTCTGCTAGCAGCTCTGTGGGAAAGATTTTCCACCAAATATAAAACCCCCCTTTATCTTCCCACCCTCTTCCAGCCTTGAACAGTTACATGAGGGCATGATGAATGGCGCTACTGCAACCATCTTGTGATCACGAGGTTAAGCCAACAGACCAAAAAGTCCCTGTGCTAAAGATGGAGAGCAGAAAATAGAAAGTACCAGCATCCTCGGTTATATTACTACGCCACTGCTCGAGAAGACCTCCCTTCTTTCAGACAGCTTATGATGTGTAACGAGTCTTGTTTAACACACTGTTAGATAGAAATTCTGTTACTTGAAGTCAAAGTTTTCAAACTCATACTAAACAGATGCACAAAACTTGTTAATGTACATCTCCTTGAATGTGATAATGACCACTCAAACTGAGTTGTATACATATGGGATTTGCCATCAAGTGAACACCAAGCTCATCTATTCTAGGGGGAAAGAACTGAAGTCTGGAAACATTTAAAAGCCCCAACGTCACCAGAGAATGTCTATTGCTCTCAAATTTTGTATGGAAGGTTCATAACATGCAGAACAGAACAGACAGGGCTACGATTACAAATAACTTCCTTTAAAAAAAATAAGAGATTCAATCTCTTATTCATAAGAAACCTAAATAAACAGAGCAGAAATCAAGAATCTGAAGTTGTGGTACTATTCAGTTTTTTTACCACTTACAAATGATGTTCAAAACTAAGGAGAAAGAAAAGGTCAGGCAGGGATCTTCATTGTTAGACTTGATCTGGTAATACCACTAACCACCCACCCCCTTAAAAAAAAACAGGCTTTTTTAGCATTTTTCCATTCTGTACACTTTTTAAAAACTGTTTTGTCATGAGTTGATTCAAATTAGAAAAATAAACCAACTTCCAAAAATACCTTCAATGTGTGGAACCCGTGTGCTGCTTATTATTATTATAAGCCATAATACGTGGCTTAAGTACTCTTTGTTTCATTGCTGCTGCTGCTGCTGCTGTGCGCTTTCCAGCTTCTTTCCAGTCAGTTTTCCATGAATACAAAACTCTTTTGTTCTGGCTAAAGTAAGGTTCATTTTAAGATTTAAAGTTCTAGAGGAAATCCTTATACAACATCATTAGTGATACCTCAAGAGTGTTGCCATGGTAGACAGGAGACAAACCCAACCTTTTCCCAAGACACCTAGAAGTGTCACGTATCACTTCTGGTGTTATCTCCATATGATTCGTATTTCAAGATGACTGGTTAAACCACACCATGATTGTCTTTAAAAAAAAGCCTTAAATTACATCAAACGTCTCAAAATAACTACAGCTTTTTCTAAAAGTTCTCAGATTCTGTCCTCAAACCCGTCAGTAAAATACATCTAACTAAGGAGAAAAATTCTCCTTCACTGAAGAGTGGCTAATTCTCTAGTTTTCCAAATGGGCATCTCCTCTAGGACTATAAATTCTACGGTAGCCCTGTATTAATTAAGTTCACCTGTAGAGAAGTTTCAGCCAAGCAATGTTGGTGCCATACAAATGAAGATTAAATCAAACTCTGAAAGATGAGCTCCCTCTAGGGTTTGAGTCTTAGGACTCTGCCAATGGGCTTCCCTGGTAGTTTAGACGGTAAAGAACCTGCCTGCAATGCGGGAGACCCAGGTTTGATCCCTGGGTAGGGAAGATCTCCTGGAGAAGGGAATGGTAACCCTTACTCCAGTATTCTTGCCTGGAGAATTCCATGGACAGAGGAGCCTGTCGGACTCCTCTACAGTCCATGGGGTTGCAAAGAGTCAGACACGACTGAGCAAATAACACACACACACACACTCTCTGCCAACAGACTATTACAGGGTTGTGACTGGGGCCCCTCTGAGTCCTCATATCTCTCTTAAGAAGCCAGACTCCTTTCTTCCCTCGTTCATTCATTCCTTCCGCCATAACATTATTCCCTCTTCCCCTGGACCCAGCACATTTCATGGAAAGCCAAAAATGTCAAACATTTCCATGGATAAACAGAAATCTCCCAGCCTTTCTGCTTGTTTTAATGCTTGCTGTTGGTATGAGAGGTGACAACGTGCCTCAGGCACCTGTCTCTCCATCCAGGCCAGGCAGGTCATCTTCCTTTCATCAGAAAGGAGGGGAGGTCATCACGTTTTAGTGCATGTTGACACCACTGCTAATAAAAGCAAGATAAGAAGTCGATGCCCTTAAGGTGCCTTAACCTCTCCCTCACCTAAAACAAGAGATTTCAGTTTCTCCTCTGAAGTTGGAACCAGGAAGTGATCTGACACCACAGACATCTACCAGGTAATCCAAAAGAAAGCTGTGAAGCGCAGGAGAGACCTTAACTCAGAAGGTTATTCCTCTTTCCTTTGGGCAAGTAAGATGGTTCCTTTAAGAAAGCAAAAGTGAATCAGGATACTGGCTTCTCAAACAAAAATGCAGAGGCAAGACTCAGATCCATTTTGAATCACTCATCTGAAAATAGTACTAGTGAAGTTAGCTGCTAATTCATAGCTTTCAAATTTTTGTAACGTTTTGAACCATTAATTCGAAAGAAATCTTCTCCAAAAGTATAAACATTAAAAAAATACGTAAAAAGAAGCCAAGCCATTCGCAGGCCTCCACCTCCTGGAGCAGAGTCCTAGAAGTGCCCAGGACACAGGTCGCAAATCATGCACCAGAGACCACGTTTCACTCACTTCAGCTGTGTCCGACTTTTTGCGGACTATGGACTATAGCCCACCAGGCTCCTCTGTCCACGGTATTCTCCAGGAGAGAATACTGGAGTGGGTTGCCATTTCCTCCTCCAGAGGATCTTCGCGACCCAGGGATCGAACCCGTGCCTCTTGCACCTCCTACATCAGCAGGTGGGTTCTTTCCCACTAGCACCACCTGGGAAGACCACATACCATTTGAAAAGGGCAGAACCTGAGATTTGCGGTTTGTTTGTTTCACTCCCTCTCTTCTTTTGTCTCCTCTTATTAGCCATACTGAACACTCCCCTTGTTGTTCAGTCACTAAGTCATGTCTGACTCTCTGCAGTCCCAAGGACTGCAGCCGGCCGGGCTCCTCAGTCCTCCTCTATTTCCTAGTTTGCTCAAATTCATGTCCATTGAGTTGGTGATGCTATCTAGCCATCTCATCCTTTGTCGCCCCCTGCTCCTAATCTAAGAAACACACTAGCACAAAGAAGATATTCAATACTTTTTACAGCCTATCTTGACAATGATTTATACACCTTTTCCATGCATCTAAAAAATTTGGTAATATGCATCTAAAAATTAATACAATCTCTTGACCTAATTGTTCACAGTTTCTAGAAATGTGTTCATTAAATAAATAAATAAATAAATAATGCATCTAAAGACATCTGAACAAACACAGCATTATTTAAGTTAATAAAAGTAAATGAAATAAGCTGAATGGTCAACAATAAGGAACTGCTTAACTAATTATTACAGACATATGAAGGGTCTACCATGCTTTGGCATTAAAATGCTCCTAATATAATTTTTTTTTAATGCATGACAACTCTTTACAGTGTCAGCTGGAAAATGTAAAGACACATGGATGGATTAGATATATTATAAAGTTTACTTATTGACTGAACTAGATACTAAATTTAGTGCTATCTTCCATGGCCAAAAATACATAGCATGCTGGATTATTTTAAAAGGCAACATAAAAGTTTATCTGGAGCTAGTTTACTCACTGACACTATATCCTAGTAGCATTATAATTATTCAGAAATTAACATAATATACTGTTTCCTAATGTGTTCACACGCCATCCTCAGTGTCCTTTAATATGATGTTGGTTATCTGAGGCAGGCCTAAGGGAAGAAATCCCACTAACAGTAGTGGAATATTTTGACCTAAGGTGTCTTCAAAAGGCATATATCCACTCTGATCATATTTAAACTCCACGATAAATCTGTTTGTAAACAATTCTGTACATTACACCACAACAGATGACAGTTTACGGAGAGTTTGTTTTGTTCCAGATACTAAGTCAGATACTGAAAATACAAGAGCTGAATGAAAACACAGTCCTTGCCTTTGAGGAGCTCAATGAACTAGTCATGTAAATGGACAAACAGGTACCAGTGAGGTTAAAGGTAAGAAGCAGATGAAACACTAAGGGCAGCAGAATCAGATAAGTCTCAGAAGAGGTGGCACTGAAGGCCACTGTTGACAGAAATCTCATTTTCTCATTCTCTTAGTGCCAGTGAGGTGGGAGAAGAGTCCAAGAAGGAAAAAGTCATGTGTCAAGGCACAGAAGCCAAGTATGTTCAGGACTGCTTCGCTTTCTTATAGGAGGGTACCAGGTGTGAAGCTGCAGGGGGAGAGGGGAGAGGCCAGGGGTCAAGGCCAGATAATGAAGGAGACCGAAACAACAGAAACCTCATATGGCAAGCCCAAGGGCCTGAATTTCTAACATGCAGCCAGTGGCAATCTCTGAGAAATGGTAAATAGTGGACCGCTACGGCCACTTTACACGTCTAAAGCTGGCGAGAGAGACAGACCACAGGCTAGGAGCCTAAGGGATTTTTTTTTTTAATGGCATGAACACAGGAGTGACATGAAGATGAAGAGAGGAGATAGAGAGTGGGGAGGAGAGAGAGAGGGATGGAAGGAAGGAAAACATGAGCACAGAGGTCAGAACTTGGTGACCAGCTGGCTGAGGAGCAGGAAAAAGAAGTGCGATCCCCTTTCATATGGAAGCCCTTCTCCCATCCTCCCAGGGCCTTCTCTCTCCCCTGGTCAGGTCTCTGCTCAAAGAATCCTCCACTGAGAGCTCTTTCCTGACAACACAAACAATCCTTGATCCTCTCACCCTGCTTTATTTTTCTCCACAGCCTTCAGAACTATGAAAGTTAATAATTACTTGTTGGCTTGTTTATCAGCTGTCTCTACTTGCAGAATCTGAGCTCCATGAAGGCAGGTACCATCAGTCTGTTAGTTCATGGCTGGATTCCAGAACTCAGAATACAGCCCAGCACACAGTGAGAGCTCAGAAAATATTGGGTTGTCCAAAAAGTTCATCAGGATTTTTCCATAACAGCTTATGGAAAAACCTGAATGAACTTTTTGGACAACCCAATATGTGTGGAGTGAGCAAACGAGGGAGAAGGCAGGCAGGTCACTCAGATTTATGTGAATGTGATGATATTATGAACTAAAATCAGTAACATTGGGGGGGGCAGATGAAACACAAAGACAGAGAGTCTTGAGTTCTAGAGTATGCTAACTACCCAAGCATTGCCTTAGGACTATGTCATAAATCTTTCCTGCTAAGAAAAAGACAAAAAAGAAATCAGGAAGTACCTACAGGGGTCCCAGAGGTCTGCACAAAAGCAAGTACTTTTCAGAACAAAGTTGAGACAGTTGAACTGAGGTAGATAAACCTAGAGCCTGTTTTACAGGGTGAAGTAAGTCAGAAAGAGAAAAACAAACATCATATATTAACACATACATACAGAATCTAGAAAAATGATACCAATGAACCTATTTCCAGGGCAGGAATAGAGACACAGACATACAGAACAGATTTGTGGACTTGCGGGGGAAGGAGAAAGTGGGACGAACTGAGAGAGTGGCCCTTAAACATACGCATTACCACGCATGAGACAAATAGCTAGTGGGAAGCTGCTATATAACACCGGGAGCCCAGCCTGGTGCCCGGTGATGACCTAGATGGGTGAGATGGGGGTTGGGAGGGGATATATGTATACGTAAGGCTGATTCACAATGTTGTAAGGCAAGAAACCAACATAACATTGTAAAGCAATTATCCTTCAATTAAAAATAATTTTTAAAAAAACTTTTCAAACAAAATCTCCTGTCATCCTCACTGACATTAGTACCCCTATTTCTGCAAATAAAGAACCCGAGAATAAAGGGTTAACTGACTTATCCAAGATGACACAGTTGAATGTGGCAGAAGCAAAACCAGAACTTGCAACCATTTACTACACAAAGCTAGAAGCATATCAAGTTTGATTTCCAGCATTTTTCATATACGTTAACAATATTGGAGGCTGCCCCTCATCCTTCTCCACCTCAGGATGCTTTTTAATTCAGTCTCAGATGAATTTCTTAAGTCTCAGAAGAAAAGATGGCTTTCACCACCATATTTTTCTCTAAGAAACACCTTGCCTAACACTGACCTCTGAAGTTTCTAAGACTTGGTCACAACCAATGAAACTCATCTTTGAACTCCTTTACCATGAGAAGAAGAAAAAAAAGGCCTTATCATCCCTCTGTAAATTATTTTAAAGTTCGATCCCTGCTTTACGAATCACACAAACTGACCTTGCCTCCCTATGCAAAATTACATAAATACTAAAGTAAACGTTTCATCCTGTCAGTGAACCCCAGGTATCACTGGGAGAGCATCAAGTCTCTTAAGCAAAATGGCCAAAAGCTGATAGAATATGCAAGACAAGTCCGAGAGCTTAACTGGCAGAGCTGCTCAGATTCATGTTGTGCTGTTTGAAACTCAGACCACAGGAGACAACAGTTCACTTTTTTTCACCGTGGCAACAGATTCAACCTCTTGGCCCTGTGAAAGTCATCTGAATATATTTAACCAAAAGAAAAATGAAAAGAGAGAAAGAGAGAGAGAGAAGAAGAGGGGAGAAACTTCCGGATGGAAGATATATTCAGCCCTCTGATTTTATATGCACATTTGATCATGCTGTTGACAGCCTTGGAAGTTAAGTAATATGGACTGCTGCACAGAGGTTTCAAACCTTGATGGAAACCAATGGCAGGCTCCTTTTGACAGTCAAATAATGACAAGCACGTTGCAGGCCAATGCCCGTCATTCACCAACATCTCCAACCTGCTCCAACCACTGCACAGCGACTAAGTGGAGGGTCAGAGGTTAAGCTCCAAGAAGCCAGCAATGAAGGGCAACTGTCATGCACCACTGCCTGTGGTGAAGCGGCCAGGAGTGGCTGTCTCTTCCACAACATGCAAAACGGTCTCATTCTGTCCAGGCAGAGACACATCTGAAGGTCCTAAATGAGACCATTGCCAATTCATGAAGCTCCAAACTGACAGCATGCCATTCAGGCTGTCTCCGATTTGACTTTTTTTTTCCCCCTATTTCAAATCACAAATCCATGCAAAGTACACAGTTAAGCAGAACTCTTCAGCCATGGTTTTAAGCACCACTAGCCTTTTAGACACCAACGTAGTCTCAGACACATACACCTTCTCAGAGCCTAAAGAAGAGAAAGAAAATGCAAAATTAATGTATTCTTCTTCAGGGAGTTTCTAAAAAAGCATATCATTCAAAACGGCACAGAAGAACCCAGGCGCCAGTTTTCTAGGAAAGTTCCTAAGCATCAAAAGAAAAGAAAAGAATCTTGAAAATGAATTATGTCACCTTAATATCGCATTACTATGAGAGCATAAGAATGTAATATATGGAGAGAATTTTATTTAATGAAAGCAATATAATTTTAAGTATATAGTAACTTATCAATATTTTTTATAATGTTTTTTGCATTGGTTCCAAAAATATAGTTCACAAATGATTCAAAGTTTAGCACACAATACAAATACATCCTTCTACCATACTGGGATTTAATGCTTTTTTACACAGTGGAATTACAGGACCCCACTCAGATATGTGTGTTAACATATTAACAGAGAGATTTCTGCTTTATTTTTATTGAGTAAAAAGAAATGTCTCATCTTATTCAGAAGCTGTATGACTGTCACTGAAAGTGACTGGCTAGGATCAAGAATTAATTTAAACAACTCTTCTTACACCCTTTTCACCATCAGTGAGATTTCTATCCACAAATAAAGCCATAAGTGGCCCTCAAAAAAGAAAGCCTTAGAGGTATGAACGTGAAAATGAACTTTATTTGAAGGTGTTGGTCTTCATCAACTGAAGCACTAACTAGTCAGTCTTTAAGCTTTGATCACTATCACCTACTCTTCCTTAATGAAGTCTAAGGAGAGAAGATAACCTATCAACTCTAAAGAACAAAGCTTACAAAGACACACAATTACTAAAGCTTTTACAGTCAGAGGTCAACTAACTGCCCTTTGCTCTAGCAACAAGAACATAGCTAGTCTCTAATACAGAGAGGCAGATAGCCAAAGAAGAGTTACTTTAAGCATGCATGAATGTGTAATGTACCAACCTTCTACTCCCAGGCAAAACCAGAAATTATGGTGTATAAACTTAGATTACTATTTGTAGCTCTGATCAAGAAAAATACTTCAAGCCACAAGTACTTATTGTTCAAAATAAAGAAACCAAGCAAGCATTCTGTAAAACAAGAGACATGATTAAGAATTTGAATATGAGATAACTTCTCTTTCCTGAGGGATAAAAATCTAGGGGGAAAAAAATCTCTTAGTTCGTATTCAGGCAAGTATGGTACACAAAAATCACCAGAGCTGAATTCCAAGACAGGAATTTCTTCCCCACATCCCTTTATTTTAAACCTGGGTTGCAAACCCCCAAGTTTAATGTGAACTGACACAGGACAAATAAAAGGAAATACTTCATTAGGAATTACAGAGTCAACTGATGGCACTCATATTCTTAAGGGATGATACAGAACAAAATTTTAAATAGTTTCAAAAACAGATTAGCTGCTTAATCAGTCACAGATTCACAATGGGTAACAAAGTTAAACTAAGAATTTAGGAGAGTCAGATCCTTGGGCAGATCCCAAGGATAAAAAAATTCACTTGGATGAGTCCAGTGCTCCAATTTTTTAAATATAGGCAAAGTCAATATTACAGGAAAAAGAAAGTGTGATGCCTGAATCTGTCATTGACAAGCCCAGATTAAGAGGACAAGGCTAAATTCCCTCCTCAGGCCTTCTTCCTCTGTGACGTTGCATGGAAGGTCCCCACATTCATGTAGATGCCATACAGAACATCAACCTGTGGTCCTAATATCCATCATTTATTTTCCCCTTCAAATATCTTATGGGGGCAGGGTTGTCCTTTGATGGACAAAGGAATGCATCAAAATGGCATTTTCTTGGAAAGAAACGCATTTGATTCATATCCTCAAAAGATCAGGATGACAACTGCTCTGTTTCACTTTCCCCATTCACTCCCTATAATCCTCCCGTACCTTTCCACATATCCCAAAGTTCAATATCAAAAAGGTTCTTTCATATATACCCATAAGATTCAGCAAGATTCAAAAAAAATTTGAATTAAATAACAAGGTTCTACTAGATAGTACAGGGAACTACACTCAATATCCTGGGATTAAACCATAATGCAAAATATAAAAAGATGCATGTGTATGCACGTCACTTTGCTATACAGCAGAAATTAACACACTGTAAATCAACTATACTTCAATTTTTTTTAAAAAATTGCTTAATGTGGCTGGATTCAGCAACATTCACAAGCAGTCAAATTAGTGACTCCTGCTATTTCAAGGTTCCACAGATCAGGGAAAGTGAGCACAACACCCACAGGAAGGATGAAGGCTGAAGAATGTGGACTCAACAGTGCCCTGGTATTTGTTCCAGGTGCTGAGAGAAGCCCAGAGTCCCATCAGACCTGACCAGCGTTACTCTCCCTCCTCTACCATGTGCCTTTTTTGTTAGATCCTCAGCGATGCAGCTTCCCCAGTGGCTCAGATGGTAAAGAATCTGCCAGCAATGCAGGAGACTAGGGTTCAATTCCTGGGTTAGGGAAGATCCCCTGGAGAAGGGAATGGCTACCCACTCTAGTATTCTTGCCTGGAAATTTCCACGGACAGAGGAATCTGGTGGGCTACAGTCCATGGGCTGGGCAAAGAGTCGGACACAACCCTTTCCCTTTTCAGTGATACAGTGAAACAGCATTTAATTTTATCTTTCTTTTGTAAATGAAAGCAAAAAGCTGTAAGCTTAAACCTCAAATGATTATGGAAATATTGCTACATGCTGGGAGTGCGGGGCGGGGGGTGGTGGGGAGAGGAGCATTAAACTAAATTTAAACTAAATGGAGGAACTGCTTTCTCCATGTCTGATTCCATAATGTGAAATGCTCACTGAAAGCCTAGTGGTGGTTTAGTCACCAAGTTGGGTCAAACTCTTGTGACCCCATGGACTGTCGGGCTCCTCTACCCATGGGATTTTCCAGGCAAGAATACTGGAGTGGGTTGTCATTTCCTTCACTAGGAGATCTTCCCGACCCAGGGATTGAACACTGGTCTCCGGCACTGCAGGCAGATTCTTTACTTACTGAGCTACCGGGGAAGCCTAAGCCCTTTGAGATCCTTGGTTTAGAAGATGAGTGAACCCAACCTGGGACCCTGCTTTCCTCCTTTTGACAGAACAAAAGCCAGACACACTCACTTGACCATATTCATTGTACACTGAACTATACTGTGCAAAGAGTATCAGTTGCCTCTGGGTCATGAAATAGTACTAAAAACTTTATAATCATTCATTGATTTAGTTTTCAGCATACTATATCATTTGAATCCAATGGGAGCATAAAGAGCTATTTGTGAGGTCAACCACGGTACAGACAGATGCTGACATGCTATTGATGGCAAGGTGGAAAGAAATTGCTAAATACAGCAGATCAATACCTCGTTTCACTGTTACAGCCTTCTGCCGACATAAAATATATATCTTTACAGCTACAAAAATAATAATAATGAAAGTGGGAGATAAATGTTTCCCTCAAGGTAAACTATTTGATTAGCTAAGGGCAAAGGTGACACCAGCAGTTACACTAAAGTAACTTTATAGTCTTAAATAAAAACTGGAGGAAGAGAAGCAGATGAAGTGGCAAAATGAACCAGGACACATAGGTGGTTCAGATATAACTCCTTCAAAAAAACCCGCAGTGATAGGTAAAGGGCCACCAAAATCTACGGTTTTCTTATGGTCCACAAATAGAATTTCCTGAGATCTACTCTATCGTACGGGGATTCAGGTTTGTTTTCTTTGTTAATTTATTTTTAATTAAAGTTGATTTACAATGTTGTATTAATTTCTGCCATACAGCAACGTGATTCAGTTATATACACATATACATGTATTTTTAAAATATATTTTTCCATTATGGTTTATCACAGGATACTGATAAATCCCTGCATTATACACTAGGACTTTAGGAACTTTATTTTTCTATGTTTCTAAACAGAATATTTTTTGTTGATGGAGAACAAATCAAGAGAGGAAGATAAACAAAGGCTCTGTAAAGTTAGAAAAAAAGAAAAAAACTTCACCTTCCAGGCTATACATGCTTCTTCCATTTGACTGGAAATGTTGAAAACTGTTAGATGGGCTTTGGGAAGATCCCCTGGAGGAGGGCACAGCAACTCACTCTAGTCTTCTTGCCTGGAGGATCCCACGGACAGAGGAGTCTGGCAGGCTACAGTCCATGGGGTCGCAAAGACTCAGACATGACTGAAGCAACTTAGCATGCACCCATGCACGCCCTTGTTAGACACATTAAACAAATTTATACCATGCTTCCTAGCCAGAGGGAGCTTCCAATCTCCCTAGGAAAAAGATAATTACATAAAACACGAATAAGTAGAAATAACAACAAAAATGCCAAATTTAATATAATCAAATGTCAAGATGTCAGGTACCATCCACCAGTAAGTGAGCCACAGGCATCATTAGTGTTATTACCATACATTTTGACATAGGAAATAAGGTCAACAGAGGAAGAGATGAAAAGAATAATCCTCAAAAGGCTTGTGAAAGAGTGGGGAACTTGAGATAACTCCTCAGGGACCAGTGACTCTAACACAACACCATCACATTAGTTTCTAGTTCTCTGAGATAAAACTTTTTTTTTTTTTTGGTAAATTCTCAGAGTTTGAGCTTAAAAACAACCAAATAAAATTGGCCATCAATTATTTGAGATATAAAGTCTCACAGGAATCTTTAAAAGTTGCCTGAAGAGTATGTGTGTTTTTAAAGTTATACCAACTTTTTCCAGCTACAATGAACTGTTAAAAACAAAAAAGTGGGGCAGTCGGGGGGTTACAAAGAGGACTATACATATACATGCTGTACTAGAAGCCACAATACTGAAACGGCGGTGGTTACACGAACTCTTGCAATGAAAACTATTTTTAAAGAAACTATTTAACAATTACACAGAATACAACCAGTCTGCATTCGGATGGCGTTTAGCAATTTAAAAGCAACCTGTTAATCTAAGACTGACTTATCAGATGGCATACACTTCCTCAAAGAACATGTAGAGACTTTTTTTTTTAATGGAAATATAGTTATTTATAGTGCTTCAGGTGTACAGCAATGGCACCCCACTCCAGTACTCTTGCCTGGAAAATCCCACGGACGGAGGAGCCTCGTGGGCTGCAGTCCATGGGGTCGCGAAGAGTTGGACACGACTGAGCGACTTCACTTCACTTCACTTCACTTCAGGTGTACAGCAAAGCGATTCAGATAGACATATATATTTATGTTCTTTTTCAGATTCTCTTCCATTATAGGGTCTTACAAGATATTGACTATTATCCCCTGGTTCTTGTTGTTTATTTTATATATAGTATGGGTAAACTTTATCTCTATAATTTCTCCCTCCCTCCCTCTCATTGTCCTTTAAGTTTTTCTATGTCTGTGAGCCTATTTCTGTCCATTTGTATCATTTTTTAGATTTCACATATAAGTGATATCATACAAAAATGGAAACGAATCTTTATGAATTTTATAATTTGTTCTCAATATATGTAAATAACACTAGATTTTTAGTCTGTATTTTGGGAGGAGAGTATGTGTTCAGTTTTCTTCAGAGAAAATAGGACTGTACCAAAAAGTTTATGTCCTCAAACAATGCACATCCATTTCACTGTGTGCTGATGCAGCTATCTATGTAACTCCAATAAACTCCAATAAATCAAGCTATCTATGTAACTCCAATAAACTCCAATAAATCAATCAGAAGCTCTTTGTTTCACAGTAGAAATTTCATGGTTGGGAACAGAGCTCCTCGGTCTTAGTAAACTTTAGGATCCCTAGGTAATAAGCAGTTGAAAAGTGAATTTCAGAAAACATTCAACCAACAAATGTTCACTGTATATCTGCCAACAAAGTTCTGTGGTAGATATTTCAGAGGACACACACTATATACACACACACACACACACACACACACTTTCTTTTTAATAGTTTCTGCTCCAAAAAACTTGATAATTTCTCTGTTGGGGAATGGGGATGGTAGAGTAGTGGATAAGGCAAGAACACTAAAAGCCTTTTATTTTAAATTATATTTACATCCATATAACCTTTTTCGTGTGTTCACAATTCTTTTACATTCATTATCATTTGACAACAACTCAGAAGATGCACAGGGGAGTGAATGATCATTGCCATTTTACAGATGAGGAGACATCACAGACACTGGGGAACTCATACCAGTTAATGAATGCCTAGTAAGTGACAGATAGTAACGTCAGAAGTTTAGGCTCCTGACTACCAGTGAAGTGCCCCCACATGGCAACTACTATTTCATGTAAAGTCTACACAGCACAATGAAAAATCTGGGAAGTGGTTAATTCCTTCGTGAAGGGAGAGACTGATTATTTAGGGCGTGTGGGGTTCAAGATTCTACACAGACTGGAATGAAAAAAATAAATATAATGTTGTTTGTAAAATGAAGCAGAGAAAGAGATTAACAAAAAATCATTCTAATACTGAAAGGTAAGTGCCACAAAAATATGCACAAATTGTTACAGAAACACAGAAAATTATTTTTAAGATTTTGACATTTTTCCATATTAAAGAAAGAATAAAAATCAATGAACAAATTATTCATTTCAAGAACTTAGACTTTATTTCAAAAATAAAAACAAAAGAAATTTAAGCAAAACAGAAGGAAACAACAAAGGCAGAGGTAAAGATAAGTGAACAAACATAAATTCAAGAGCTAGTTTTAAAACAAGTATAATCAATTTTTGAAGGCAATATATGTATACAGGAAGTTACAACTTAAAAGGAGATAAAAACAGTGAACATGGGATTTTTTAATTATGAAACCGTACAATTCTATCTTAGTAAACCCGAGAATATGTTCAATACCATGCCAATACATTTGAAACCTCAATTTCTGAGAAAACAAAATGACCAAAATTTACTCAAAAAGAAGAAAACTAAATAGACCGTTAACTACAAAAGATACTGAAAAAGTTATCCAAAAATTCTCTTCCCCAGCATCGCATGAAGAGTTTTACAAGTTAATTTAGTTCAAACTTCCAGGGACAAATAATGCTGGCGTTCTATGAATGGCTCTAAAGCACAGAGGAGGAAAATGGCGTAATTCATTTTATGACACAGGCTATGTATCAAAACTAAACTAGCTATCCAAACTAAATAAAGCACAAAAAGGAATATTTCACAGCATTTTAACTCATCTTATCTCCCTCTATATTAGTCAAAAGAGCTTTATTAAGGTTTACTAACTCGAGTATGAATTATGACCCTAACATGTATATTAAATGTGCCTCATTGAAGATTCTGACATACCCCCTGAGGGTATCACTCTCCAGCTCCCCTGGTGATCGCTGCTTCAGACCCATCTGACTTTCCTAACAAATACAAAAAGGTTGGATTCAGTAGCAGGCTAAAAGGGCAACACAATGTGACCAGTTAGGATCTGTCACCAGGAAACAATGTTAGAACCTGTATTAAGAGATTATATCTTATCAGTAGGAAAAGGAAAGATATTACCGTTTAAATAGATGTCAAAAAATATTCAATAGAAATTCAACCTCAGTCCTAAAGGGAAAAAAAAGTAAACTAAGAATCAAAGATTATTGCCAACAACTGCTATTATACTTAATACTAGAATCCCAAAACATCACTATTAAAGGCATGGTTATGCTATCGCCACTTTTTAGAGGTTCTAGACAATGTAATAACGAAGAGAAAAAAAGGAGGGGAGAGTGTAATTACTGAAAGTGGGGAAAGAGACCAAGTTTTATTTGCAAATGATTAAATTATCTAACTACTAAACACCTAGAAAACCCAAGAAAATCAACAACAACAAAAAATTGTTAGAATGATAAACATGCCTTCTGTACTGCGGTCAATTATGAAAGTAGCACAGAAGAAAAGTTTTCTCAAGTACGATTTTAAAAATACAATTTAAAAATATCCCATTTATAACAGTAACCAAAAATAGTAATTCAATATGTAAAATACCCAGGAATAATCCTAAAAGGTAATAAAAGTATCTGATTGAATAAAATTACGAAACTTCCTGAGGGTCATAAAAGAAAGCCTAAATATATTTAAAAGATAACACTGTTAAATAAGAAATTTTCTTTACCATAAATACTTCAGTTCTTTCCAATTTATGCTCTAAAGTTAACACAATAACAAAACACCAAAGGGTTGGTAAAATATACAGGAGATCTTGAAAAAGTGAATTTTACATTTCTCTGTAAAAATTTTTAAGTTGCCTTCTCGGTGTAACAGCCAAGGAACTTCTAAAACAAAGAATAACCTTGGAGGCCTTGTACTGCCAGATACTGAAAGGTACCACAAAACTCTGGTAACTAAAATGATTTTTCAGAATAACAGAGAAAACAAAGGAAACAAAATAAAAAGCAGCCATGGGTATTTTGGCATTCAATCTAGTAAATAAATGCAGCAGGGAAAACTGGTTAATCATTTAGGAGCAATGAGACATCTACTCCATACCATACACTAACTAGATTTTAGATGCATTACAAGAATTATGTGGAAAAATTAAAATGTAAAATAACTAGATGGACATAGAAGTGACCGTTAATTAGATATTTCAGTGGGAAAATTCTTCCTATTCATAAATAGAGGAAAACTTTTGAATAACAAAAATACAAATGTAAAAAAAAAAAAAAACTAGGAAAAATATTTCCAGCACATGAGTAACAAATAATACCCTTAATCTATGAAGTGTTCTTACAAACCAATAAGAAAAGATATACATTAGTAAAATGAATGAAGGAGATATGAATGAACAAATTACAAGAGAACTGTATCTGGCCAATAAACCCAGTAGGAAGAACTTCAACCATACAGCACTTAGTAATTAAGAAAATATAAACTAGTTCTACAGTAAGCTCCTACTCATCTCTTCCAGACAGCAAATATTTTCATCTTGTGACAGTTCCCGGTGTTAGAAAGGATGGACAGATACGCATTCTCATGCACTGCCTGTCAGAATGGAAACTGGCATCACCCCTCTGGGTGGCAATTTGACAATGTAAGCCAAAAATCTTTACAAATGTTGACCCGACGATTCACCTTCCTTTAATTTACCCTATGGAAAATAGCAGATATTCGTGCAGAGATTTATGTGCAAGAATGGTCACTGAAGGATAATTTATAACAGCAGGACAAAAAAAATCCATATACTTGTAACAACATGGAAAAATATTCACAATATACTGGATGCAGGTAAGTAAAAAAGACCAGAGTCCAAAACCAGAGTCCATAATATGCACAGTATGATCCCAATTTTTGTTTAAAATATCTCTTGTATAAATATGTATCATAAACTTTAAATAAAATTAGGATCATATACATATATAGTACATATAACAGGCATAATAATAATATTCTAACAAATATTTAACACAGTGAATCCTCTGAAGGATTATGAGATATTTTTTCCTTGCTTGGTATTTTTCTATATATTAAAATTCTTCTAAAATAATAAATTACATAATCAGGAATAAACAGTACTTTAAAAATGCTTCACCACCTTATATGCCACACATATTGTGGTCACACATTTACAGAATCGCCTTTCATAAACTACATGTGGAAAATAATTTCATTAGCCTACAGTCACATCCACAGCAATAACAGCTAATGCTTAAAAACACAATACTTCTATATACCATCACTATTCTAAATGCTTTACATATATTAAACCACTTAATGCTCACAACTGTGATTATCCCCATTTTACAGATAAAGATTGAGGCTCAAGAAGATGAGATGACTTGCTCAAGATGGCTCAGCTATTAGAGAGAGGTAGAGGAAAAACAAGGCAGGCTGGCCAAAATCCATGCTCTTAACCAGGACAGGCTACACTCTAAAGCAACAAGACTGACTTACAATATAATGCCAGAACATAAGCAATCAAATAAACACTATCCCCTTCAAAGTAGTCTCGGTGGGAAGCTACACATATCCAAAGATGTGGTCACTGATTGTACATTTTTGGAAATCTTTCTTTTGACTGTCCCCAGGGGGCAGTAAACAAGTCTCCTGAAAGATGAGATTTCTTTCAAACAGCTGGGAATCATTCAGATGCAAGTCTTCAGGTGTGATTAAATTGCTTAATTCTGCTTTGGGTAACACAGCAAGAAAAATCAATGAGGCTGCTTTTGCTATGGTGCCCATAACTCCTATCTGCTCCTAGAAACTACATTCGCAAGTGGATTTTAACATTTACAATACTGCATTATTGTAATTATTTGTTCACATGCCTATCTTCAGACTGAGCTTTGCCCTTTCCTCCCTGGCAAAGACTGTGCCTTTTTCATCTTTGAATCCTCAGCCCCGGGTCGTCCTGGCACAAGAAAGTATTAGTTAAGGATTTCTGAATGAATTCGATGACTAATGCCACACAAATGCTTTGAGCAATGACAGTGTATTCAAATAAATAAAAATACTGCCAAGAGGGTATTTGAGTCTGTGTACAAATAAATACATGATGTACACAGAGACTACACTGAATTTTTTTTTAATGCAAGTTTTAAAGAGTAATTCTTCAAATTCTGAATATTAAGGAAGATAGAACTCAGTTTTAGCAGGTCTTCTTATAATAATATCTAGCTATAGTCATTTCTCACAAAACACAAGGGGAAGGGGTGGAGTAGATATGCTTCATTGTCTAAAAAGCAATCTACTGAACCAAGGGTGCAGAAATAACCATAAACTTTCTCACACAACGATGCCAAAACACATCTGCCACAGAGCAGACACCAGGATGCATCCTGCCTATGAGTTCAATCGACAAAGCACAACCTGGTGCCTGAAATATAAATCAAAGAACCTTCCCTCCTTGCTACTTATTGACGTTTTGCTACCTGCAAATTTCTAATGTGTGCAAGATGGGCCTATTTTTATTTACAGCACAAACCACATACGGAATGTACAACAAGATGCTTAATAAATCCCGCAGAACATAAAACACTGGCATAATTCAGACAGCAAGACAGACACTCACTCCTTAATTAAGTGGGTGATGTTCTGTTTAAAACAAAAAGACAACCCTGGGCTAGAGCTAAGATTAAGCACTCCGTGTTCCGAGGGAAATGCCAGCCATTTCCAGGGCAGAGGCTTTAAATCATGAAAAATAAACCATCTGATCGCCTGTATTCAATAGTAAGTAGACAGTCGGGACACAGACTGACTTGGATTAACACATTTTCAGTTATAACGAGTAATTTTACAGAGGATTAGTATCTTGATGGGCTGATCAATACAGAGGCACCGCTGCTATTACAGATGAAAAGAAAATTGCCCCTCTGGTAATAAAGTGTGCGTGTCTTCGTTCCCCTTCATTTGCTGAGTCCATTACTGTAATGGTGCCAGCATTAACAGCTGGGGCAATTTAAGCAGCAGGGGTCTGATGAATTTAAAAGCTGGGCACCCTAGCTACTCATCCTTTCCTTTTGGGGACTGCATATGCAATTCCTCTGCCTGGCTGCTTCCAACACTAGGATCAGGTTTTAGGGGAACGACAACGAAGACGTCCCAATTATTTGTCTCATTAATAGCGTTCCCAGCCAATCATGTGACCGACACAGAAATTGCTCACAGCATATTGGCTGCTGAGTCAGCGAAAAATGGCACACTATCTACCTAAATAACGAGGTTGGCGTGACAACAGGCTGGAGTCTGCGGAAACTATACTGTCTGCATTCGTTTGCCTGATGCTATTTTCAAGGGGGTAAAAAGGTAAGAAAAACAGGGTGAAAAGAAAAGCTGAATGTTCATGCTGACAGAAAAAAAAAAAATCAGCAAAATTTTCCATCTCTGTTTTCAAAAACTGGTAACCTGGAAAACAGTGAGATAAATGACTGCTGTACATGGAAAGAAAAAATCTGAATTAATGCAGCCTTGAGACTTTAATCATGCCCAATTCCGCAGAATGAGTTAAGGCTGCCACACCAGCCCATTTTATATTATTATTGAAGAAATTCTAGCCTTTGAGGCTCAGTCTTGAATGATCTGATCGCTAAATGAAGGCGCCAAAGGGCAGACTTAGGACTAATGCAAAAATCAGAGCTTTGAATTCTCTGATCACAAACAGTTATGAAGACACTCATACAACTGGCAACAAATCTCCCCCTCAGTCCGGACGCAAGAGAATCTGTTCCTTCAAACCAAGTCGTCTACATGGTTTCTACTGGCTGCATGTGTGTGCTGAGCTCAACCCACTAGGCTCCTCTGTCCATGGGATTCCCCAGGCAGGAATACTGGAGAGGGTTGCCATTTCCTCCTCCAAGGGATCTTCCTGATCCAGGGATCAAACCCGAGTCTCTTGCGTCTCCTGCATTGGCAGGCAGATCCTTTAACATGGCGCCACCTGGGAAGCCCTTCTACCAGCTATAAAGGTCTCAGCCCAGACACTTATCCACAGGGCAGTTCTTTAACATAAAGGAAGGCATGCTGGCTTCACAAGCAGGTCATTTACAAAACTACAGGGTAAATATATGATGGGCATGGCATCAGGTCAGATGTTTGTACCAGAAACAAAAACGTAAGCCTACAGAGCACCTGGGTCTCCCCGGTGGCTCAGTGGTAAAGAATCCGCCTGCCAATGCAGGAGAAGCAGGGTATGCTGGTTCAATCCCTGGGTTGGGAATATCCCCTGGAGGAGGGCATGGCAACCCACTCCAGTATTCTTGCCCAGACAACCCCATGGAGGGAGGAACCTGGCGGGCTACAGTCCATGGGAACACAAAGAGTCGGACACGAAGCAACTGAGCCCACAGGCATACGTGGTAGGGAAAGTAATTTGAAATCCACAGGTGTTGATACTTAACCATTTTCCATTATTTCTCTCAGGTTCTGGTTCCATCTCTCACTAGTGAAAGCCTAACAACCAATAACAGGCTATGCTCTTGGGAATTCACTCGTTCATTCGATAAACATTTATGGAATTGCTTACTATATGTCCGGCACCATGTTAAGTACTATGGATAGAACGGTGATAACAAAACTAAAAAGCCATGGTGCCAAACTTTTGTTTTTTAAATAATTCACCATTTTTTAAATATTTTATATTTATTTACTACAGTGGGTCTTAGTTGCTCCACACAGAAACTTTAGTTGCAACAATGCAAACTCTTAATTGGGACATATGGGGATCTAGCTTCCTGACCAGGGACTGACCCTAGTGTCAGAGTTCTAGCCCCTGGACCACCAGGGGAGTCCCTCAAACTTTCTTTAAGCTTTCTCAATGCATGCAGTCCAAATGCCAGAACCTGTATTGCTAAATTCAGCCGGTATAAATCCAACCAGCACCTAGGGAGATGATCATTCTTAAGGGTCACATGGAACATGTCTCAGACACTGGGCCTTGATCATTCACTCTTCATTCAAAGGACATTTATAAATTTCTTTTATGTGTAAGACTCTCCACCAAGTACACTGGAAAGATCGAAGGATGAATGAGACATCAGTGCTGTCTTCAAAGAAGCTAATGGCAAACTTAGTTTTCAAAACCAACATTAAGATCAAGAAGGTTAACAGGATGTGCCTCTGGGGGACGGATGAGTTCCTGATAAGGGTGAAGGTTGGGCCCTCTTTTCCCCGTGTCCTTTGAATTCTGTACCATGAACATGTATTACTGATGGAAACCAAAGGAGTTAATTTTTAAACTGCTGGGTCTGTGCAGGTTTTGTTTTGGGGATGATGAAATGTTCTAAATTTAACCACGGTGATGATTATGCAACTCTGTGAATACACCAAAATCCACTGAATTGCATACTTTAAGTGGGTGGATTATATGGTATGTTGAATTATCTCTCAATAAAAGAAAAAATAAGGTTAAACAGAACTGAATATACCTGAAACTACCACAACATTGTATTAATGTACCTCAATTTAAAAAAAATCTGAAAATAATAAAAATTAACAAGAACTCACTGTGATTCAATGGTTTAACTAGCTAATTTTCAAGGAAGGTATTTAAAGTGGTGTGGACACTTATGAGCAAAAATACCTAACCCTTCTTCTACCTAGAGAAGGCGATCTAAACTATTAAATGATGATTAAAGAATGACCTAAGGGGCTTCCCAGGAGGCACTAGTGGTAAAGAACTCGCCTACCAATGCAGAAGACATTAGAGACGCAGGTCCGATCCTGGGTCAGAATGACACCATGGAGGAGGGCGTGGCAACCAATACCAGTGTTCTTGCCTGGAGAATCCCATGGACAGAGAAGCCTGGCGGGCTACAGCTCATAAGGTTGCAAAGAGTCTGAAGTGACTCACACACACACAAAGACTGACCCATACTCTGGAACACAGATCAAGCAAAAAATAATCTGGATTTGGGGGAAAAAACAGAGTAGAATCTGTCAGGTGAAGTTTTAATTTTTTAAGTCCCCTGGTCATTGGTCCACCACCAAAAATGTTCTACATTTACTTTCCTAAATTACCTTCAGATAAACTGGTATAACAGTCCAGGATGGCCCATGATGAAGGTAGGGACCAAAAGAACCTTCTCAGAACTTCACTAAGGGGCCAAACCGCAAAAAATAAAATAAACTGAGGTAGAATTTAAAAAAGTGGGCTTCCCTTGGGACTCAGATGGTAGAGAATCTGCCTGCAATGCAGGTGACCCAGGTCCAATCCCTGGGTCAGGAAGAGCCCCTGGGGAAGAGAACGGAAACCTGCTCCAGTACTCTTGGAAAATCCCATGGACAGAGGAGGCTGGTGGGCTACAGTCCGTGGGCTCGCAAAAAGTCAGACATGACTGAGAGACTAACACTTCACTTCAAACATAAATAACTAACTTTTTAAATTGAGTTAGTATGTATTAACAGCTCATCAGGCTATTCATTCCAGAACTAAAGAACAGTTATCATATTTCTGAGCAACCTCTAACGGAGTCCTGGGCCTGGAATACAGATCCACTCTTAAAGAAGTCTTAGGAAGGAATTCCATGACCCCCGCATGCATGCTCAGGCAGGTCTGCTTCTTTATGACCACATGGACTGTAGCCCACCATGTTCCTCTCTCCTATCCCTAGACCAGCTTAAACAGATCTTCCTGGGGAAGATATTCCATGATCCCCCTACCACAGTAGATGCTCCCTGCTACCATGTCCCATTCCCATGGTAAAACACACCACTCTACTGCTGGTACTTGCTTAATTACGTATTTTCCTTAGAAAAGAAGCCAGTCCTACAGGACCAAACCTGCCATACCTTGCTTGGCACTTAACCAGGTCCCTCAATTGAACCAAGGAACCCAGAAAACAGTTTATATTCTCAACTCTTCCAAGGGCAGCATATAACTAGCACCATTTGGCATGAATGGGAAGGATAGTGGAACCCCTAATTGACAAAATCTGCCGGATTAAGAGGTAGGAGGTAGATAGATGTCCCCGCTCCCCACCTCCGGCAGACAGGGCAGGCGCTCAAAGACAAAAACTGCAGGACAACCGAAAGAACAGGCTGGGCCCTGCCCAGACAGAAGAGAAGAGACCACATATTTCTCATTCCCGAAGTGAGGAGGCCTCCCTGACTACACATGCAAAGAAAGGCACCTTGGAGGTCAAAAGGGGAGAGATGCTAAGGGGTGCTAACTACCCATAGGCCTCTTCGGTAGAATCCATCTTGCCCAAGAGATGTGCAGGCACACACAGGAGGATCCTCCTGAGATAAATAGCAAATACAGACTCAGAACCAGGCAAAGCAAGATGACTGGTCAAAGGAAACCGGGAAGAAATGTCCCATAAAAGTGATTCAAACCACCATGGGGATATGACTCTCTCTCTCGGCCTGCCTATTTGTCTATCCACAGGTACTGTACTCTTCTTCCTTCTAATAAACACTTCACTTGTGTCACTACTTTCCGTCTTTGTGAATTCTCTTCTGCAAAGCCAAAGAGCCAGGGCCATGCCACTGACCATGAGGCAGGTGGCTAGGATTTGGTGCTGCCACCAAGGCCACCCAACCCCAATCTCTGGTCAGGAACCAGAGCCCCACTTCAGGCTGCTGCAGGCCGAGGCCAGAGCTCAATTAGACACTCAGTGTAACTTCACAGAATGAATGTTCTGAATATAAGCTAAAATAGCTACTGGGATCAGACAGGTGGTAATGATGATGACAATAATAACAGCAACACAATGTGCCAGGTGCTTCACCTGTATCTTAGTTCGTCCTCAGGACAATCATCAATAGTGTAGTGGGAAAGGATGCGCCTGACGACGCAGGAGACGCAGGAGACATGGGCTCGACCCCTGGGTCAGGAAGATCACCTGGACAGGGAAATGGCAACCCACTCCAGTATTCTTGACTGGAAAACTTCAATGAACGGAAGAGCCTGGTGGGCTACAGTCCCCTGGGATCACGAAGAGCTGGACACGGCTGAGCCACTGAGCACTCACCACAGTTTTACTGATGAGGAGACAGAGGTACAGAGAAGTTAAGTTACTTAAAGCAAGTGATGGAGCAGGATTCCATTCTGGGATTCCCCTCTAAAGTCTCACAGTCTAAACCATTGTGACAGAAAAGTGAAAGTGTTAGTCACTCACTTGTGTCTGATTCTTTGCAAACCCATGAACTGTAGCCCACCAGGCTCCTCTGTCCATTGGATTCTCCAGACAAGAATACTGGAGTAGGTTGCCATTCCCTTCTCCAGGGGATCTTCCTGACCCAGGGATTGAACCCAGTCTCCCACACTGCAGGTGGATTCTTTACTGTCTGAACCACCAGGGAAGCCTGTACTGTGACTAAATGGGCAAAGGTGGGGTGTGGCAGAAGGGAAAGTATATACTCATCTAAAGCAGCAGCCACTATTCAGCTCTAGTTAGTGAAATGCAAGCCCAGTGTGGCCAGACAGTCTAGTTTTTCAAGAAAGCCTGCCATCCAGACTTTCATGTGAAATCTCTTGGATGGAAAGTAATTCAGAAACTTTCAAACACAGTTCATTTGGGTCAAAAAGAACAATTTTATAGGCAGGATGAATATGTAAGTTGTAAATTTGTGATCTCCCAGTGGCCCCTATCTTTCCTCAAAAATATACAAGCCAAGAAATGCATATTCTTAATCTAAGCCAGCATACCAGGGTTCCCTGGCATGCTGCAGTCCATGGGGTCGCAGACTCGGACACTACTGAGCTACTAAACAACTGAATCTAATCATAAGGAAATATCAGATATATAAGAATGCAGAGACATTCTACAAAACAAATAGCCTGTACTCATCACAAAGGTCACTGCCTTACTCATCATAAATGTCAATATCTTAAAAGACAAAAGAAAGGGTGAGGAAGCAATTTAAAGGAGATTAAAGGAGACCAGATTAAAGAATATTAAAAGAGACCAGAAATATAACAATTAAAGGTAACATACAACCCTGGATTAAAACCTGGACCAGGTAAACAAAAATGCTATGAAAGATACTATTAGGACAATTAGCAAAATTTAAATATGGACTTTGGGCTAAATAAGAGTTATTTTATCAGTTAACTTTTCTGAAATTGACAATCAGCTGTGTTTATATACAAGAAAGCATTTTAGGAAATACATGCTGAAGTATTCAGGGGTAAAGAGGATTGATGTCATCAATTTACTCTATAATGGTTCATAAAAAAAATAATAGTTCATGTATTTATATATAGGGAAAGAGAGAGAGAGCGCTGCAAAGCAAATGTAACAAGATGGGAGCAAATCTGGACGATAAGGCTGTGAGGGCTCTTTGTTCTACTCCTGCAGCTCTTCTATAAATTTTAAATCATTTCAAAATAATAAATTCTATCATCTGGGGAAAAAAAAACAACACAAAAATACGGGGGCAGCTTTATATCAGCAAAAGGTTCTTGGGGCAACCCTCAATCAAAGCCATACTTACTGGGTCCCTGGCACTATGGCCAAACCTAATCATGAAAGGGCAACCTATTCTAGTTTTCTTGCCTGAAAAACCCCATGAACAGAGAAGCGGGCTACAGTCCATGACATCGCAAAGAGCGGGACACAACTGAGCGACTGAGCACGACTCTAACTCAGCTTCTCAAGTACTAAGCTGAACTACCCTGCTGCATGCCTTATTTTAACAATTCATTTTAAAAATTCATGAATATACTTTGGCACCCTCTTCTGTTGTTAACACAAATTAAACAGATGCCATCGTAAAAAGCTATTTACTCCAAACTTTTTATTCACCCTTCAGACATGGGAACTATACAAAAGTCTATGACATAAGCAATCACAAGAAGAAAATGTAATCTATTTCAGAGAGAAAAGGAAAACCGAAAGCAATTACCCTTGATGGGAGTAAAAAGTTTAAAAAGCAAACAAGAAATCTTTGTGACCTTAAGATAGTCAAAGACTTCATAGATATAACACAAAAAGCAAGAGTCATAAAAAGAAATATCGATAAATTGGATCTTTATCAAAATTAACAATTTTGCTCTTCAAAAGACCATTACATAAAGAGAGACAATATTCACAATACATATCTCTAGACTGATATCTAGAAAATACAAATAACTCATAACACTTAATATTAAGAACACAAACCAACCAAAAAAAAAAAAGAGCAAAAGATCTGACCAGACACTTCACCAAAGAAGATTTATACCTGGTCAACCTACACAAGAAGCAGTTTCACATCACTGGACATCAGAAAAAGGAAATGTAAAACTGCTCTGAGATACCACTTCACACCTGCTTTCATAAAGATAGTGACAAGTGTTGACGAGGATGTTAAGAACTATAATCTTCAAACAGGAATATTAAATGATGTATCCACATTCGAAAGCACCATGTCTTAGACCATTTAGGCTGCTGTAACAAAATACCATAGACTGGGTGGCTTATCTACAGCAGAAATTTATTGTTCATGGTCTGAAGGCTGGAAGTCCAAGATCTGGAAGCCAGCATGGTCTGGTTCTTGTAAAGGTCCTCTTCCAGTTTCAGACACCCAACGTAAGCATGTATCCTCACATGGCAAACAGGGCAAGGGAGATCTCTCAGGCCTCTTGTAGAAGGGGACACTAATTCCATTCCTAACCACCTAAGCATCTGCAAAAGGCCCTACCTCCTAATACCATCACCTTGGGGGTTAGAATTTCAAAAAGAGAATCTGGGGGGAACACAAGCATTCAGACCTTAACAAACAGTACAGCCAGTTTCTTAAAATGTTAAACAGGTTTACCGTATGACCCTGCAATTCCACTCCTAGATCTCTATCTAAGAGAAATGAAAACATAGGTATATATAAAAAGTAGAACACAGATGTTCACAGCAGCATTATTTGTAATAGCCAAATAGTGGAGACAACCCAAACATCCATCAACAGGGGAAGGGATTAAGACACTGGAGTACTACATTATTCAGTAACAAAGAGGAACAAAGTATTCATACATGTTACAAGATGGAAAAAGCTTTTCAAAGAGATATTAATTCTCATTAGTCATCACTAAAATGCAACTTAAAACCACAATGAGACACCACCACACACCCACTGCTGCTGCTGCTGCTAAGTCGCTTCAGTCGTGTCCGACTCTATGTGACCCCATAGACAGCAGCCCACCAGGCTCCGCCGTCCCTGGGATTCTCCAGGCAAGAACACTGGAGTGGGTTGTCATTTCCTTCTCCGACACACCCACTAGAAGGCCTAAAATTTAAACAACAGACAATACCAAGTATTGGTGAAGATAGGAAGCAACCAGAGCTCTCATACGCAGCTGATGGAAATGTCAAATGGTGCAGCAGGTTTGAATAGCACGCCCAAAAAGATATGTCCAAGTCTTAACCACTGGTGCCGAGAAAGCAATGGCACCCCACTCCAGTACTCTTGCCTGGAAAATCCCATGGCTGGAGGAGCCTGGTGGGCTGCAGTCCATGGGGTCGCTAGGAGTCGGACACAGCTAAAGAGACTTAGCATAGCATAACCACTGGTGCCTGTAAACGTGACCTATTTGGAAAAACGGTCTTTGCATATGGAATTAAGTTAAGGACCTTGAGGATCAAGAAATTAAGATCATCCTGGATTTAGGGGAGGCCCTCACTGCAATGACTGGTGTCCTTACAAGAGAAAAGACACAGAGAAATGAGACAGAAACACAAAGAAGGCAGTCACGGGGAAGACTAGAACAGAGATTGGAGTTACACAGCCCAAGCCAAGGAATGCCTAGAGTCACCAGAAGCTGGAAGACTCAAGGAAGGATTCTCCCCCAGAGCAGAGCCAACAGGGGTACTATGGACCCCTTGATTTCAGACATATCTCTAGAACAATGAGAGAATACATTTTTGTTGTGTTCAGACAGCAAGGCTGTAATTTCCCTGAAGTTCTAGTGGTTAAGACTTTGCCTTCCAACGTAGAAGGTGTGGGTTTGATCCCTGGTTGGGGAGCTAAAATCCTCTATGCCCTGTGGCAAAGAAAGAAAAAAACCAAGAAACATAAAATAGAAGCAGTATTGTAGCAAATACAATAAAGACTTTAAAAGTGGTAAAAGTTAAAAAAAAAAAAAAAGGAACTTTTTTTTTTTTAAAGGGGCATTGTGGTAACTTGTGCCAGCAGTCCCGAGAAACTAATACAAATGGGAGAGTCACTTTGGAAAACTGTTGAGCTGTTTTTTATAAGATTAAACACAGAACTACCATAGGACTCACCAAGTGGACTCCTGGTGTTCCTCCAAAAGAAATGAAAACGCAGACTTACACATGAATGGCCGGAGCCACTTCCTTCATAATAGTCTCAGAAACAATCCAAATGTTCAGCAACTCACGAATGAATAAACAAATGCGTCAAAGCCACACAGTACACAGTCAGCAATAAAATGGAACAAGCTATTGATACAGGCCTTCCCTGGTGGCTCGGAGGTAAAGAACCCACCCGCCAAGCAGGAGACACAGGTTCAATCCCTGGGTCATGAAGATCCCCTAGAGAAGGAAATGGCAACTCACTCCAGCATTCTTGCCTGGAGAATCCCATGGACAGAGTTCCATGGACTGCGGGCTCAGTACATAGGGTCACAAAGAGCTGGACATGACTCAGCGACTAAACACACAGTAGAGATACAGGCAACGACGTGAATAAATCTCAAAAACCATGCTGGTTAAAAGCAGACAGACTCAATAATACACAGAGTATATGTCCATCTATATGCAATTCTAGAAAACACAGACTTCATCTACAGTGACAGAAAACCTATTAGTGGTCGCTTGGGAGCCAAGGTAGGGGAAGAGATTGACTGCAAATCAGCAAGAGGAAATTATTGGAAGGGATCGAAATGTTCTCTGTATCAACTGTGCTGGTAGTTTCACAGGTGTAAACATCTGTCAAAACTCATCAAATTGTGCACTATAAATGGGTGCTATTTACAGTATGGAAAGTACACCTCAATAAAGTGGATTAGAAAAAGAGAAAATAATTTATGATTAAATGAACATTTTCTATTTAAGATTTAAAACTTGCTTTCCTATACTTTGCTCTAACCAGTAATATTTCTCAAATAACTTCTAAATAAAGATCAAAGAAATTTTTAAAAGTAAACAGGCAGACAACTTGCTCTATCATTTCAACATGTTTTACGAGCAGAAAATGGAAAAAAGCTTTGGAATGAGAAGACCTTGCTCTGGGCCCTAGTTTCACATAGCAACCAGGTGACCTTGGGCAAGTTTTAACTTCTACAAGCCTTGGTTTCAACATCCATCAGATGTCAACAACACAAAGCTATCTTAGAGGCAACTGTTAGAGTTTTAAAAGAATAAAAGCTCCTTTGAACAAGGATTCAATCTTAGCCAAAATCAGAATCCCAGGGTCTGGCAAATGTGCTGTGCTTAGTCGCTCAGTCATGCCCAACTCTTTGGGACACTATGGACTGTAGCCGCCAGGTTCTTTGTCCATGAGGATTCTCCAAGCAAGAATACGGGAATGGGTTGCCATGCCCTCCTCCAGGGGATCTTCCCAACCCAGGGATCAAACCCAGGTCTCCTGCATTGCAGGTGGATTCTTTAGTCACCAGGGAAGCCCAAGAATATTGGGGGAGGTAGACTATCCCTTCTGCAGGGGAACTTCCTAACCCAAGAATCGAACCAGGGTCTCCTGCATTCCAAGGGGATTCCTTGCCAGCTGAGCTACCCGGGAAGCCCGTCAAGCAAATAATAGGTGCTAAATAAGTCTTTACAAAAGAAACGAGTAACTTTCAGTGTAAACCCAAAAGGTAAGAAAGACATCATGCACAATACCATTGTGTGACATTTGTTTCTTTGAACTACTGTAGATGAATGCAGAAGGATCTTTCTCCTTTGCACCTATCTTTACAGGCTTCCCTGGTGGCTCAGTGGTAAAGAATCTGCCAGCCAATGCAGGAGACGCTGGTTGCATCCCTGGGTCAGGAAGATCCCCTGGAGAAGGAAATGACAGCCCATTCCAGTGTTCTTACCTGAGAAATTCCATGGACAGAGGAGCCTGGTGGGCTACAGAAGTAGCCTGGTGGGGTCACAAGAAGTCAAACATGACTTAGCGACTAAACAACAACCCATCTTTATATACTGCCTTATCACATACAGGTTCAAGCATGAAAACTCCAGGACTCTAAAGAAACTTTGCTATAACTCAGGTCACGGTGGTGGTGGTGGTGGTGGTGTAGTCACTCAGTCCTGTCTGACTCTTTGTGACCCCATGGACTGCAACCAACCAGGCTCCTATGTCCATGGGACTTCCCAGGCAAGAACACTGGAGTGGGTTGCCATTTCCTTCTCCAAGGGATCTTCCCAATCCAGGAATCAAACCCACATCTCCTGCACTGCAGGCAGATTCTTTACCACTGAGCCACCAGCAAAGCCCTAACTCAGGTTATATTATATAAATATAAATATATATGTATATATATATACACACATACACATGGAAGTTGCTCAGTCGTGTCCAACTCTTTGCGACCCCATGGGCTGTAGCCTACCATGCTCCTCTGTCCATCGGATTTTCCAGGCAAGAGTACTAGAGTGGGTTGCCATTTCCTTCTCCAGAGGATCTTCCCAACCCAGAGATTGAACCTGGGTCTCCCGTATTGTAGGCAGACACTTTACCATCTGAGCCACCAGGGAAGTCCTAACTCAGGTTATAATACAGTATGTTTTATATCTTCAATCCATAGAGGTCCTGCCCTGACAAAGTAAAGTGAGTTCACTTGAGGACTCCAAATTTTGACAGCATAAACAGCGTCTGGTTCATTTACCAATGGCTCTCACTTCCAATAATTGCCTAATACAGAATGAGCAACAAACAGCATGTATAAAGGCCCTGAATATTCACTGGAAGGACTGACACTGAAGCTTAACCTCCAATACTTTGGCCACCTGATGCAAACAGCCAACTCATTGGAAAAGACCCTGATGGCGGGAAAGGCTGAAGTCAGGAGGAGAAGGGATGGAAGACAGAGGACAAGATGGCTGGATAGCATCATTGATTCAATGGACATGAATTTGATCAAACTCCAGGAGACGGTGAAGGACGGGGAAGTCTGGAGTGCTACTGTCCACAGGATCACAGAGTTGGGCATGACTTAGTGACTGAACAACAACAACAACCAAAAAAAACCTGTAACCAGATAAAGCAGGGGAAATAGGGACTTCTAAGAAGGCCAAGGTGGTTGATGGGCAGGGAGCAGAGAGGGGTCACATCCATTGAGGCTGTGGATGATGCAAGTAGAGTTTAACACTGTGCAAAACATCGTAGGTCATGTGAAGTTTCCTTTTTATCCGAAGAGCAACAGAAAGCCATGAAAGATTTTGTTTGTTTGTTTTTGGCCACGCCACCCAGCTTGCAGGATCTTAGTTTCCCCACTGGGAATCAAACTCAAGACATTTCAGGAGCCCCACTGGACCACCAAGGAATCCCATGAAAGATGTTTAAACAGTTGGTTGACAGAGGAGTTAAGAAGGAAAGGACCATGATTGCATTTGCATTTTGAAAAGCTCACACACTACAGTGTGAAGAAGTGTCTCTTGTGGAAGGGGGGACAAAAGGGGACCAAGGAGCGACTGGATTTAGAAGTGAATATAGACCAATAAGGAGATCACTGGAACAGTCCACTGAAGAGGTAATGGTAGTGGTAGCGCGGTCCAAGGTGGTGAAGATGGAAAAAAGTGAAGAGATTACCAATATTTTTAGACAAATTGATAGGACTTGATTTGGGGAATGAGAGAAACACTCAATTCTTCTGAGCCTCAAGTCTTCGTTTGTAAAACCCGACTCTTGATAGTCCATCTGTATAGTATCTATCTTGCAATCTGCTGTGATAAGAATATGAAACAATATAAATATTATGGAACCGCAGAGTCTGATGCGTAATAAATGCTAAAAAAAGAAAATTCCATAACAATTATTATTGTCATCCCTTGGAACAACTGCTACAGCATGAACCCCTCAAAGTAGAAAACGGTATTGTAGTTAAAACGCCACATCCGCTGTGCGGAAGACACAGAACACAGATAACTGTTTCAAATACATACATCTGATCGCACAGATTATCTCACCTCACCCGATCTCAACCCACAGAAATCATTACCGAAGAGGAAAGCACAACTGATATGATCACAAGCATCTAACAGTCCGGTAAACTGAGGCACAAGGGTAGCTACAAACCTAACCAAGGAATGAAGTGCAGAAGCAGAACAAGGAAACAGGTGTCTTAGTTCTCATGTCAGTCGATCCACTAGGACTAGGCCTGCATCCCGAGCAGCACGTATTCAAAGCCCCCAAAGTCTCTGGCTCCCTTGCTGACAAGGCCTTGTAACCCCTTCGCTTAAGACCGTGGGTCCGCTTGCCATCCAACCAAGCCCTTCCGGTTCCCAGACCCCAGCTACAAGTGCGCCAAAGATCCCAGACTCGGGTGAGCCCAAAATACCTTAGCTTCGCGCTCTCGTTCCTCGGCCGTCGGGGTCCGCTTCATGCTGCCGATATAGCCGCCTTCGCCACTACTAACCGCGTAGATTCCTAGCCCTGGACCCCGCCTCCTCCATGTAGTTCTCTCGGCGTTCTGCTCCCGCCTGGCGCCATTCTCCCTCGGAAAGGAGAGAACTACCACTCCCAGGGTGCAACGCGGTAAGGCCGAAATGCGCCTCGGGGTTGGAAGCTGGAGAATTTCCCAGGTTCGACAGCTGGACAAGCGTAGTCTGCTGCTCAGCGAGCTGGCCGGCGAGGGCCCGAAAAGAACTACAATTCCCAGAAGGCAACGGTACCTGCCATGATTTCCCGTGCTCCTCTCGGCCGGCCGCCTCACAAGCCGTCGGCGCTATAGCAACGGTAGCTAGCGGCTGGGAGAGAGTGGCGGTGAGTACACCCGGGGAGTAGAGGGGTGCAGGTAGCCGACCCTCTACCTCTAGCACGGGCCGGGGTCGTGGGGTCTGCTCTACCTCCTGGAGAAGGCCTTGGCGTTCTGCTCACGTGAAGAGCAGCCCAGCACGAGACACCTCACCTACTCAGGCCTGAATCACAGCCCGCCCATTATCCCGACTCCCAGCATCTGTTTGAAATTTTCTATCCCAGCCCTGAACCTTAGTTGATGAGGGGTGAGGCTAAGTACAGTGCTTATCCAGGTCCTTCTTCAGGCAAAAGGTCACCTGCAAGTAGTTCGCTCGTTGCCTCAGTAGATATGAATTTGAGCAAACTCGGGGAAATAGTGGAGGACAGGGTAGCATGCGGTCCGTGGGACTGTGAAGAGTCCGACACGACTTAGCGACTGAACAACAACAACAAGGAGATGATTGAGAAACTCCTAAGCCTCCCAAGTAACTTATTTGCTTCATTATTTACAATTATTTGTTTATCGTGAGTACCCCATAGCCTATGAACTCCGTGACGGTGGAGACTTTGCTTACTCTTTAGTCTCAGTACCAAGTATTCATTTATTCATTCCATAAACATGAATACTGGCGACCAACCTGTGCCCTGAGGCACTGTTCTCTACCAGCTAGGAACAGGACCGATGCGGGTCTCAAGATGCTTCTACTTTATTAGTGTAGAGGAAGTAGTAATGAAGATAGTGCAAGGAAGTGCAAGTGTTAGTTACCCTGTCATGTCCGACTCTTCGCGACCCCACGGACTGTAGCCCGCCTGGCTCCTCCATCCGTGGAATTTTCCAGGCAAGAAAACTGGAGTGGGTTGCCATTTCTTTCTCTAGGGGATCTTCCCGACCCAGGGATCAAACCCAGGTCTCCCGCATTGCAGGCAGACTCTTTACTATCTGAGCCACCAGGGAAGACCAATGAAGATAGTAAATAGCAGTAAATATGATCATCTTGGGCTTCCCAGGTGGCACTAGTGGTAAAGAACCCACCTGCCAATGCAAGTAGGCATAAGAGATGCGGTTCGATCCCTGGGTCCGGAAGATCCCCTGGAGGAGGGCATAGCAACCCACTCCAGTATTCTTGCCTGGAGAATTCCGTGGACAGGGGAGCCTGGCAGGCTGCAGTCCATAGGGTAGCACAGAGTTGGACAGGACTGAAGCGACTTGCTTTGCACACATAATAATCTCAAATGGAGATGATGGCTATAAAAGAAATAAACAGTGCTGAAGTTGGGAGGAAGAGTACGGTAGCATAGGATGCTAAGGGAAGGCTTCTTGGAAAAAAAAAGTTTGAGCTGAGCCCCCAAAAATGAGGAGCCAGCTAGTGCAAAGACCTTGAGCAAGGCAAGGGTACCATGGATTTGAAGAATCTAGAGAACAGTGCGGAGAAGGCAGTGGCACCCCACTCCAGTACTCTTGCCTAATCCCATGGACGGAGAAGCCTGGTGGGCTGCAGTCCATGGGGTCTGCTAAGAGTCGGACACGACTGAGCGACTTCACTTTGACTTTTCACTTTCATGCATTGGAGAAAGAAATGGCAACCCACTCCAGAATTCTTGCCTGGAGAATCCCAGGGATGGGGGAGCCTGGCGGGGCTGCCGTCTATGGGGTCGCACCGAGTCGGGCACGATTGAAATGACTTAGCAGCAGCAGCAGAGAACAGTGAGTGGCACATAGGGAACCAGGAATGATTGAATGAAACTGTTGGGGAGGCATTGCAACGTCATGCATTATCTCTCAGCCTTGGCGTAATTAACATTTGGGGCCAGATAATTCTTTTTTGTGATTCCTGTACACTATAGTAGGATCCAGTGCCTGATGATCTGAGGTGGATCTGATGCAGTAATAATAGAAATATAAAGTGCAGAGTAAATGTAACACATTTGAATCATCCTGAAACTATCCTTCCCACCCTGGTCCATGGAAAAGTTGTTTTCCATGAAACTGGTCCCTGGTGCTAGAAAAGGTTGGGGACCTCTGCAATATTTAGCATCATCTCTGACCTTTAGATGCCAGTAACGCCACCTGCCTGCTTCCCAGTTGTGACCACCAAAAACAGCACCAAACAGATACTTCCTAGATGTGTGACCTTGGGCAAGTTCCCTAAGCTGTGTCTTGGTTTCTTCATTTGTAAAGTAGGACACGTTTGAGTAACAACCTCAAGAGTACCTGGCACATCTTACTAAGCATTCAATTAATGTTAACACCATCACCTTCATTACTGTTATTATTACAAAAGCCAGCATAATTCTACTGTGGAAAAGTTACCATTTTCACAGTCGTCCTATGTTTAAACTTCTTGATAATTTGGTTCCTAAATTGTCCTCTCCTGTAGGAGTGTTTCCAAAAGAAGTAGATCATCTCCCAGGCATATGTCTGTTAGTTGTTTACATCAGAGTGAAAAGTCAGTGGTCTGCGTTGATGAGTTATAATAAAAGTTGTTAACCCTGTCTCTTAAAGATAATGTGTATACACATAATGCATACAAGATTTTGGAAACCACCTCTGGCTCCAGGCCCTGAAGCCTCAAGGACTCCATTCATTCACTTAACGATTTAATGAATGCCAGCTATGTGCCCAGCTCTGTCCCAGCGTTTGTGAATACAGAGGTGAATGAGACAAATCAGTTTATTCTCTCAGACTGTATTCTAGGACCAATGTGCTAGAGATTGGGAACCTCTGCCTTAGGCCATCTTTACTGGCTCTTTGCATTACTAAACTGCATGAACCACCCACATCCACATATGAAACTAAGTTACTATGGTGCGTCTCTGTAAAGAGCAGAAACTGTAAAAATGCCAGAATTAGCTGGACAGCATGTATGTGGAGGCAGGAAGAACTGGGACCTAGGCTTCATGGCAACAAAAGACACAACAAAAACAAATCCAGCTGGTGAATTTATGAAACCTTTCTCAGGAAACTACCAACTTCCTTGTGCATCAAGCTGAAGATTAGTATTCAAGTGACATTAACATCCCAGACAAATGTGTTAAATGCCTTTAACTTACTATCTCATGTACCTTTAAAATAACTCTGTGAGAATAGGTGTTGTTTTCTCCACTTTTAAGATTAAATTGCTTTCTCCACATGATTAGTGACTTGATCAGCCAGTAAGTAATAGAACCACCACTTGAATCAAGTTCCTGACTGAAGTATTTTGATACCTGCTTTCTTTTGGGGAGCAGAGAAAAGGGATGGAGGATGGAGAGGAGGTCTTTCTTAAATTTGGGGAAGGTTTTGGTTTGTTTTTTTTTTTTCCAAACAGAGGAAGAAGAAGAGAGAAGTAAGAATGATAATCTTACCTCATTTCCTCAGCAAACTATAGGAAATATACTGTTGAAAGGAACACTGGCTCCATGATTGAATGTAGTATTACTTTTAAAATAGAAGCTTTCATCTTCTTCAGGCAGCACATGTGGGCAGTAAGATGTCCATTAAAGTTCTAGTGCCTTATTCATTTTATTTGGTTCATTCCATTGCATAGTTAATGCTACAACTTGGAAAGATTTTATTTGAATTTTCTCTTCTCCACAGATAGGCAATGTCTGGTCCAGCTGATGAGACTGCAGGAGACCTGCCTGTGAAAGATATAGGTCTGAATCTCTTTGGCATGGGAGGGTTGCAAGGTATGGCCAGCTGTTATATATTACAGTTATGAACTTTGATCAGTAACTTCTTTACTTTTAAAGTATTTCTGATATTCATACAAACAAAGCCATTTAAGGAACTATATAGCTCTTGATTGGACTAAACAAGAAGATGGAGAATTTAGAACAACATATGGTATTTTACTGCGTGCATCAATTATCAACAGCTCATAGAAAATGTAAAATCCCCCTCGTTCTGATAAAGAATTGTTATAAATCATCTTCTTAAAATTCCACACATCAGTGGAACTACACAGAGAATACCAAGCCTCCAAACTGAATTGCCTGGTTTAAATCACATTCACCATTAAAATGTTTCTTTATGCTTAAGTTTTATATGGGAGGAAATGCCATATTTAAAAAATTTTGCCTTTCAAGTAGAGTATCTCAAAATGGTTTGTTTATCCAAGCGATATTGACTTTGTTTTATCAAATTAATACACATTAAAGGTTTTCTTTGTCCTTTTATCACTTGGTGGTTGCTATGGAGCTAAAAAGCACTTTCAAATTGAAAAAGAAAAGTACTGCTTGAAGGAGCAATTTAGAGTGTAGGGCTGTGTTTGTGTTTGTGTGTGCAGTATATCAGCCATGCTGTCATGCCACAGCCTTTGTCACCAAGAAGCCTATGATGGAAAATAGATTCCACTAAGTCGTCTCTACAAGCTTGTTAATCAAAGTGTTACAGGTAGCCACCTTGAAGTACTGAAGAAAGGTGGTCAAAATATTATTAATTGAAAAAAAATAAATTTGACTGTACAGCCTTTGTTGTTAAAAGTAAATAGACTGTATCAGCTTTGCTTTAGACCTTTAATGGAATATCGGGGATTCAAATACAAAGAAATTTTAAATGTGCAAGGCTATTTTTTAGTATTTGATACCCTAAGTTCAATCCTTGCCCTCAGTAACCTCCTCATAGGGCTTTAATCTTTGTCCATTTGTTCTTTGTTTCTTGTGGAGGACTGTTGAAAATTGACCAGCTTCACAGGAAAATATCAAATGTAAGCATATGTAAAAGAAATATCATACACACCTGCTAAAAGGTGTAAAAGTTCTTTAAAAATATGTGATAGCTTATAAATGATTTGTGAAGGTTTTTGTTTGTTTGGTCTTGCAGATTTTATAATTTATTTTCTATAACCCAATACCCATAGCTCAGAAAAATATCATAATCATATTGTTTTTGTTATAACTCTTACCTTTGCAAAAAAAATACTTCCAGATACCCTTTTAGTTTAGTTTTTTCCAACATTCAGCATACAAATTGAAAAGTCTTTATTGAATCAGAGTTCCATCTTATGTTCTTAAAGACGGTTATTGGAATACATTTTTGAATGGAAACTATTGTTACTCAAATCCTTAATATTGCATATAAAGTATTAATAGCAAAGATTTTTGTTCTTACATCCAATCAGTGACATGAACAATGCTATAACATTTTCTAAAGCATCAGAGATTATGTTACCATCAACAGTTATTGTTTTTAGAGGCTCTTTTAAGTAATCCTATTAATTACCTTGGCATATTTGCAGAAACTTCAACAACCCGGACAATGAAGTCTCGCCAGGCAGTGTCACGTATCAGTCGTGAGGAACTGGAAGACAGATTTTTGCGTTTGCATGATGAGAACATTGTACTTAAACAGCATGCCCGCAAGCAAGAGGATAAAATTAAAAGGTTATGATAAAAAGCTTTTAGCTTTTTTTTTTCCCCTGACTCTGTAAAGTTTGGAGGATATGCTTTTCTATAAACTTAATTGAAAACCCCACCTTGAATCTTTTTTTGGAGCAAGGCAGGTTGTAAATAAATACAATTTTAAAAATGGAACATCTTACAAACTAGTATAATAAAACAAAAAGATTATGAGTTTTTATTATGCCTGAAATTGCCATTTGAAAGAAAGAGCTAATAGCTATGAGTGCCATGAGTGTATCATATCTCTAAGTAACTTTTGTTTTAATATTTATAGTTTAATAAGCAAATGGCCAAAACATCTGTTCTCTAAACATCCTGATTTGAAATGAAAGTTTAAAAAAGAAATTAGCTATTCTAACTTGTTAGAATGCATGTTCCTGTAAGATTTGGGGTTTACTAAGGAAAAACATCATTATCTGGAACATATTTTACTCTGCTTGGATTAATCTATATTTATTTCTATATTAGTCTATATTTATTTCAAAGAGTCTACTGTTTCTGAAGAAACTGTCACTTTTGTGTGCACAATTTCTGCAGGGATTATTTCTTAAGAGTAGATGTCTTTCATTCTTTCTTGTTCAGGAACACTTGACTGTTTTCTGAATGTGTGATTTACAGTTCATTCTCGTGTGTGAGCATGGACAGATCTGTATTCATGGTCTAGATCCAATGGAAAGGTGAGACAGTGATCGAAGAAGGAAGATAGAGTTTATTTTTTTCTGCTTGGAACTTAGCCTCTAAAGGAATGACTTCTAGTCAGTTCCTACTCTGTGGACTTTGTTTTAATGACCCACTGGCCTGCTTTGTGAAGAGCTTTTGCTTTAAGTTGGTTTTTGAGTCATGATGATGGCTTTTTGCAAGACATGTGACTCACTTGCCTGATTGTTTTCCTGATCAGTGACAGCCATCACCCCGTCTAAATGAGGCATTTAGTCTGTGACTGCTTAACAGTTTTTTTCTTTGTAAACCTAATTGGTCAGTAAAAGAATTAAATTCACAACCTTGACCTCATTAGTAATTTGTCCTAGCTAGAAAGTGGTAAACAACTTAATAATGAGCTACATAGTTTAATGGAAAAAGCACTGTGCTAGGAGTCAAGTTGTATGCATCTGTTCTTTTATCTCTCTGCCACTCTCCTGTGGCATGTTCAAGCCATTTAACCCCCAGGGATTTTATTTTACGCAGCCCTGAGAATAGTGATCCACTGACCACTATAACCCAAAGCTCCAATTTCCTTCTCGATTTCACACCACTGACACTACGTAGATACATGGATAGAACTTTATCCGTAAGATATAATTAGATTCACTTATTTAGAATAAATGTAGATTTGATAAACTACCTTTCTAAAGAAGTACCCAAACTTTACCTGGTCACTTATTTCATTAATAGAAAATAATCAAATAAATATTGTTGCTATCACCGGACAAAGAAAGGCAATCTTACCTTTCCTGGCAAAGCTTCCTTCAGTATCTTTGGAGGAATTGTAAGCCTCTCTATGGGTGTACTCCTCTTGCCTTAAAAACTGGAGTTTTCTTTTCTCTAGATGTTGACTGCTTTTTCACATTAAATCTGTGTCTTCTTTTGAATGTAATCTCTATCTCTGTGTGAAAGTCTCTGTGTAACAGAAGATTCAGGTATTTAGGCTGGCGTCTCATTTTAGTGGCCACCATCTCTCTGTGGCAGCTGCATTTGGTGGGGCTGAGGGTCTGAGAGGGCTGGGTAGCACGCGTGGCTCTGTTGGGTTTGCAATACCTGCCCAAACTTCCCAATGATATATCCTTCTCAGGATTAGGTGGAAAAGGAACTAATCCATTGATTATTTTACTAGGGTGTTTGTGGTACTCTTGGATCTTGGTTTTTATTATCCTATATCCCTTACAAAGCATGTTTAATGGATGTGCCTCAAGGGAAAGAGAAAACAATCTTAACTGATTATGTTATGCGTAGTTCTCCCCCGCCATGCCACATGCTGCAGGCCGAGTAGCCAGAAGTGTAGATAGACATGTATTACTACCGCTTTTACAGAGCACTCCACTCAGGGCAACAAAAGGTTGTACTATGACATCCCAAAGCTATTAAGGGGTTTTTTTTATTTCACTTTTGTTCTCTTAAGTAAAAGCTTCTGTCCATAACCAGGCTAAAATAAAGCAAAACTCCGTTTAAAGAAAAATGAAGTGTGTTTTTATTTTCAATCTCCTGTCTGGGTCTTTATAAAAATAGATTCACTATAAACTAGAATCAGCTATTGAAGATGTGCGACCAATTTTGTAAAGTCTTGAACTTGTGTCTCTCATCAAAGCCACCTTTTCTTTCTTGTACTGCCAAGATTTTTCCATTCACTGTCAAGCATGTTTTCCGTACGTGTATATTACATCACCCCCATGTGCCCTTTCTGTCTTTTGTTCTGTCTAACCAGTTTTTATCAAAACTTAAAAGAATCAAAGGTATAAACTCCTGAGATGTCAAAAGCACAGTGTATGTCTAAATTTAAAAGCAACATTAAAATAATACTTTTTTTGTGTCTAATTATTTTCTGCCATTAAACAAGCATGTTGCTGGAGCACTGAGCAACATTTAATGGTATATTTGGGTTTCTTTTTTTCATTGGGCTTTTAATACGTATCTACGCATTCTAACATTTTTATATTTTTAGTATATCTTAATCCCAGAGAAACTGAAAACAATATATCACCTAAATGATGCATAGTCTTAATATACTTTTGAAAAGTTTTAGCTTACTGTGGCTTGCAGATAATAACCCACCACATCCACAATCTGTAGCTACATTTAAGTGCATACAGCATTCCTACATAAGGTCATGCGTTAAAAATTGCATTTGAGGAACATATGGAGTAAATATGTGTCCTCTCTTTACTAACCTTAAATGATAAGCCTTAGGAAACTGTTATTTGTCAGTGCTATAAAGCAGATTGTTGCCCAGTGGTTTCAATTATCATCAAAGGATTCTTCACAGGCAGTAATAGTTACATCAAAACCTGAAATTTATTATTCAGGTTCTGCACTGAAGTCTTCACAGTGATTATGTTCCTTTCAACAGAATGCATTTTATGCTGACTTCTCACATTCCTTTTCATCTTTTTATTATTTCCCTAGAATGGCCACCAAGTTAATACGGCTAGTTAATGACAAGAAACGATATGAACAGGTTGGTGGCGGCCCCAAGCGGTTGGGAAGAGATGTGGAAATGGAAGAAATGATTGAGCGGCTACAAGAGAAAGTTCATGAGCTTGAAAGACAAAATGAAGTCCTCAAAAGCAGACTGATTTCAACCAAGCAGCAACTTCAGATCCAGGGTCACAGGCACACTCCGTACAGTTACGTGCAATCTCGTGTTAACACTGGGCGTAGAAGAGTGAATGAAAATGCAGGCTTACAGGAATGCCCCAGGAAAGGTAAACTAAAGCTTACATTAAATCCTAAATTTAAATTAATAGGTTGTTTTATACTCACATACATACATACACACACACACACACACACAGTTTTATTTCTACATTATTCCTGTTTTTAAGCATCTTTCAAAAGAAAAAAAATTTTTTTTTTACTTTTTGATAAAATCACATTAACATGAAGGTCATTTTATATAAGAATCACTAGATCATGCTCAGATTTGTCTAGTAAAACATTGAACATAAGTATTCATTCTAACAGGTAAAAGAAGCATATACGAAATTACATAAAATACAAGTTTAGTTTAGTTTTGGTTGGTTTTTATAGTCAGTGATGAAAATCGCATTAACTCAGGCAAATGGAGAAACCACTAGTTTGCTTATATGGTCACACTGTTGTTCTGAATAATCACACCTAAGTTCTTTGTCCAAAGGCCTTCCATAAATTGTACAGAATGGTTTAAATATTTCTCATCATGGGAGGCAGCTTGACCATGGAATGTGCATGTAACTAGGGGTTTAAAAAGTTGGGTTCTTGGTGACGTTGGACAAGTTTTCTAGTGATTCTGAACTTGAGTTTTCTTTACATGTAGAATAAAAGGATGTAAACAAGTGACCATAAAAGTCTCTTCCAGCTCCAAAATATCATCATTGGTCAGTCACTTTCCTTATGTTGAAAATGAATCACCTAAAACCTACCCAGCTTACAAAGCAATTCATTTGCATATAGAAGACTCAGTACTATACACAGAATCTACATATTTCTAATAAAAATTGCTCTCTCCACCCACAGACTTTATTTTTAATGAAGCAAAAAGTCAATAACTATTTTAATTTCTTTTCATTACAACTACGAGGGAAGGAAATAGAATTTTAGTTCTAATTCATCTTCGTTTGGAATATGCTTCACATAAAGACCAAACATTTTTAGGGAAATAAAAAATTATGTAAAACTTTCGTTTCAGTTCATCGAGGGAATAGAAAACACCATCTGAACAGAAAAAGAGAAAAATTTGTCGTATTTTTCTTCTGCAAGCCAAAATGTTAACACTATCTGTTCCCTAGACAGGGTTCCTTTGAAGTCAATAAGGCCTCCATGCAGGCAGGAGGCAGCTGCAGGATGAAAGGGCTTGGCTACTCCGAGCTATGTGAGATTGGCAATAGGCTTTGAATATAATCAAAGTAATCATAATGAATTATAAATCAAAAATACATTTGGCTGCTAATTAACTTTTTACATCTTGAGAGCACTTGAGTTCCCAGAGCCTCATTTTCCCCATCTGTAAAATGGAGTGATAACACCAGATTAGAAGAAAGTACAGGAAATGGTAGGTATACCATGATTTATTTTACATTTAAATAGTCATTTATCCTCTCTGAACGTTAGTTTTGTCACCTGTAACTTGGGAAAGATGATCCTATTTATGCTAAATAAAGACAATGCCCAAATATTAGATTAGTATGACAAGGTATTAGTGCTATGAATTTCTGTCTAAATTGTTTGATAGAAGTTTCTCCTTATAGAAGAGCCACAGAACAGAAGAGACTTGAAAATGTTACTTATATAGACTAAAAATTTCTTTGTATTTACTTACTTATTTTACCGAAAGCTAATCATTTAATTATTGTATAAGTGTGAAGTAACTTTTATAATTAAAAGAATGTCTCACTATTTTTAACAATGGGATTAGGTTTATAAAAATTACATATAATTATTTTTATAAGCAAAATTGTATTTAAGTGCAGCAACAAAATGTTTTATTTGGAATCTTACTAATGATCTCAACTTATCTTTGTCGAAATATGGATTTTCTTATTAGGGTAAAATAAATCAAAATAGAGGAAACATTTTTACTTATGTTCACAGTATCTATGAGTTACACAAATAAGGGTAAGGTTCAGAAGGTAAAGTCAAATGGTGTGAATGAGTAATTTAAAAATCAAAAAACCTTTATCAAAAATACTAAAAAAAAATACATCAAGGTTTTGAAAACTTTTTCCTTCATACCTCAGTTTATATTGTAAAGACCTAAATTTAAAACTTTGATTCTTTCAAAATTTACTTCTGAAGTTGTAAATCTAAGTTGAATAAATATTTCTGGGTAATTTAGTTTACATAGTAGAATTTGTTAAACGAGCAGTACTTGGTGCTCTGCTTTATTTAATGCCAGCTGGTGGCTGAGATCTAACACTTCCTTTGGCAATGTATGTCTGATTCTCTGTACTGTAGAGCCCGCATCTCTCAGTACGGAAGAGACTTGCTTATATTACAGATTTCCTTATGATAGCAAATCAAGGGTCCTTCTTTTCTAACTTTGCTTGTATGATCCTATTAATTTATTTTTAGGTATTAAATTCCAAGATACAGATGGAGGAGAAACTGTGCAACCCATGCCTACAAAATATAGCAACAGTTTACTCAAAGAAGCCAGAGGAGAAATAAGAAATTTGTATGTATGCTTTTTGTGATCACTTTAGACCACTGTATATTGATCATGTCTCTTTTGATCCCTCCCTCTCCTTTATTTTAAACAAAATTGGTTTATGTACAAAAAATTTCCTCCAGCTAGATCTGTGAGTCAAGAACAGATATTACATAGCATGCTTGCAGTACAATGAGGAAAATGAGTATCTTAACCAATTGCATCAATGGAAGTGTATATAGAGAGAATAGTTCTCTTTATTATAATTTCCCCCTCAAAGGAATGGCATAAAGCCCAGTTATTTAGAATAGTATAAGCTTTACGGGCAACATTTTCATTCTCAGAAGAATTACAGGTAGTTTTTTTTTTTTTTTCATTTTTTTTTAGATCATGAATTAATTAGCCTTTCTGTGGTTTAAAAAAAGAATTGGAGGGAGTGGCTTAAAAGTTTGGAGCTATCAAATACATATGGATGTCAGATTTTGTTTCACTGTGATTCTACGGTACTTCATTCTTCATCATATTATGGTTTCAAAAAAGTTACTTCTGCCACATTTAGCTTACTTTTCCGTTAATGAAAGCCTCATGGTAATCTTAGTGTCTGTAAGTCACACAAATGAAGATAAGAATCTACCTTATCTACAGTACAGGTCTTCACCTGGATCATCAAAAAGTCACAATTCTAAATGAGGAGAGGAAACATGAGACAAAGAATATCATATTTTAGATAGCTGCTTAAGAATACTATGGGCTTAATTTTTTTCTTTTGAATATTTTAAATACCAATTATAATAATGATTGCCTGTGAGGGAATAAAACTAAAAGACTAGCCTAACCTTGTTACCTGTTAGCAGAAAAGCCGGAGTTCAAACCAGTGCTGAGGCTCAGTACACTGGGATGCTGCCAGGCCTGGTAGAGAGAAAATATAAACCAAAGACCACTAAGTTATGTTTTGCAAATTTCTTGCCATCTCTCTATGAAGTGTTAATTTGGGTGGTATAGGCAAGTGTGCATATAAAAGAACAAAGGTGCATAAAATATCTGAAGATGACCAGATCACAGAGTGTATAGTAAATAACCAATAAATACTATGTTGAATTGAACTGCAGTCTAACCCATTGCCTAAGACTATCTGATATAAAGCATACCTTGAATTCTTTCGTTTTGTTGTTGTTGTTTAGTTGCTAAGTCCTGTCAAACTCTTTGTGACTCGCTGGACTGTAGCCCACCAGCTTCCTCTGCCCATGGGATTTCCCAGGCAAGAATGCTGGAGTGGGCTGCCATTTTCTACTCCAGGGGATCTTTCCAACCCAGGGATGGAACCCTCATCTCTTGCATTGGCAGACAGATTCTTTACTGCTAAGCCACCAGGGAAGCCCTTGAATTCTTCCATATGTATTCCCAAATCATTAGATTTAATCTGCTACTATTTTACTGTGTTCAGAGGCAGTTAAGCTAAAATTTTTAACTTTTGCTTGCCCTTTACTGTGAAGCACTTTCTTTGTACTGATTTTAAATCCTGCAGATTTTGCCTCAAACTACAAATTCTTGTAAAGATTCTTTATTTCAGAGAAAATGTTATTGAGTCACAGAGAGGCCAGATAGAAGAGTTAGAGCACTTGGCGGAGATCCTGAAAACTCAGTTGAGGAGAAAAGAAAATGAAATTGAGTTATCTCTTCTTCAGCTTCGAGAACAGCAGGCTACAGATCAAAGGTATGTTAAAACAGAAATAGCACTTTGATAAGGTCAAAATTAGTTTAAAATACTTTATCATGTGCCATAGAAGGATAAGTCTAGTGTATTTAAAAAATCATGTTTTTACTTCGCATTCTTCACATAAGCCCACTCCAGACCTACTGGTATCAACAGCGCAAGGCTAATGGCGTTTTTCCCTGACCTACTCTGTCTCACCTTGTCTCCTTTGCTCTTTTACCAAACCCGTAGGAAGCTCTGATACCATTTGATTGTACCTACCAAGAAAAACATGTGTGACAAGGACTCAACTGTTGGCATACCTTGTGAATAAGCCCAGCCTTGTTCAAGTTGCTTTCCCACCCATAAAAGGTAGTAAATTCTGTAGTACAGTACCTGTTCTCTCCATCCCATAAAGATGTTACCTCTCCTTACATTCAGAGCTTGCCTTGAATTATGCTGATCATTATGGTGACATTGGGGCCCTTCAGTAGTCTCCTTGCTGCCCCTACAATTTTTTTTAAACAAGTCTTGTTTATTTATGGCTGTACTGGGTGTTTGTTGCTGCAGTGTGTGGGCTTCTCACTGCAGTAGCTTCTCTTGTTGTGGAGCACAGGCTCTAGGGTGTGTAGGCTTCAGTTGTTCAGCAAACGGACTTAGCTGCCTGTGGAGTCTTCCCAGACCAGGGATCAAACCCGTGTCCCCTGCACTTGCAGGTGGATTTTTAACCACTGGACCCCAGGGAAGTCCTGCCTCTTCATTTTTGATATTGGATAATATGCAGTGTTTTCTTTCCCGTCCTCTTTTATCATTTGTTGGTTTCTAATACCTCTTCTCTCATTTTGGTGCTTCCATGCTGTTCTTCCAGTAAGACTTTACCTGTTTACTGTTCTTTACTGAATTATTTTTTTCCTTTTGGCCCTTTTCTTTTTTGTTTGGAACAAGCATATCCAAAGGCAGAAAGAGTAATATATTGCAATCTGGTGTACTCATCATTCAGCTTTAACACTTAGCAACATGTCTTGTTTCACCTTTCCTTCACCTTCATGTTCTTTAATTAATTAGCCCCTATCAAATATCATGTCACCACGCCTCTTTATACTTTAGTATATTTGCTCTGTCTGATAAGGAATTTTAAACGTAATCACCATGCCATTATCACACCTAACAAAATTAGCAGCAATTCCTTGACACCATCTAATAACTATTTTATATTCCAACCTCTCTGAAGATGACTTCTTGCTGTTTGTTTGAATTAGAATCCAAATGAGGTCTACACATTGCATGTGACTATTAGATCTTTTTTGTTTCTTTTATTTCTCTCTTTATGTTTTTTTTAAACCAGTCCTAGATTCTCTGTTTGGTTTTCCCCTTACCAAGTGATATCATGCTCATGTGACTAGGTTCTCGAAAAACCAAGCATGATTTTCCACTTTTTCATTTCAGAATCAGAGTTTAATTCTCTTTTCACAAACTAACCTCACATGGTAATATTTGAAAAAGCTAAGATACATAATAGATTTGTTTTTTAAAAAAAGCAGACTTTTTATTTCAGAGATTTAAAAGATTAATATTATCTCTACTAATTTCTGTTCCTAAAAAGTTATGTGTAAAATTAAATTATATAATGAAATTCTATATGTTAACTTTTCTATACCCTTCTAAGTGCAGAGCAAAAGAAAAATGAATATTTTTGAGAATTATATTTGTATTAGGGAATGTAATTTGAACGCTGGCCTTGAACCAGGGTTTTAAATACCTGGGAGTTACCCATTTTCCCCTAAGAATAAACTTAGCCTTCTTGGAAAACCAAGAAATGGTTCCTTGTGAAGAACAGTGCTGAAGACCCCAACACCGAATATGGTGATATTAATGAATTGCCAACAGCCATATTTAAATATTATATGAATATAAAAACTGTGCATTAGTCCAAGCCCAAGCTTGGAGCCATTCCTCAACAGCTGAATACAAGGTTGTCAAACTACTTTCTCAGTTGCATGCCTGCTCAGTCGCTAACTCATGTTTTGACCCCATGGACTATAACCCGCCAGGCTGCTCTATCCATGGAGTTCTCCAGGCAAGAATACTGGAGTGGATAGCCATTTCCTTCTCCAGGGGATCTTCCAAAATCAGGAATCGAACCCATGTCTCCTGCATTGCAGGCGGGTTCTCTCTACCGCTGCTGCTGCTAAGTCACTTCAGTCATGTCCGAATCTGTGTGACCCCAGAGACAGTAGCCCACCAGGCTCCCCCATCCCTGGGATTCTCCAGGCAAGAACACTGGACTGGGTTGCCATTTCCTTCTCCAATGCATGAAAGTGAAAAGTGAAAGTGAAGTCACGCAGTCGTGTCCAACTCCTAGCGACCCCATGGACTACAGCCTACCAGGCTCCTCTGTCCATGGGATTTGCCAGGCAAGAGTACTAGAGTGGGGTGCCATCGCCTTCTCCGTCTTTACCTCTAAGCCACCAGGAAATCCCAATTTCTTTTATGTTTCTTAAATTCCCAAAGGGTAAGATTGACCCTATGTTGGCCATTCCTCCTTCCAAAGGGATATGATCATCTGAGAACTAGTGTTTAGTGTTAATTGAAAGGGAAATCCTAGGACTAGATAACAGCAGAACCAGAGTAACAGACAGGTCTGCATGTTTTCCAGTATACGTGTTGTCAGCAGGAGACATCAGCATATACACAGGAGAAGTTTTCCTTACAAAGTAAACTAAGGCTTTCTTTAGGGGATTGTATTATTCACCCCAGTTTTTTGTCACTGTGAAGGACAGGCAGTTAAGAGAAACTTTTGTTGCAGAGACCAAAGAAAGCAAGCAACTTACACCCTACCTCACAGATTTTATAAATTGAAAATTACTGGTTATTGCTTCTAAGAAGGTGAATAACATATTGCTTCTTGAGATACAGTTGTTGAAAACTGAAGAAATGACTTCAAATAAGGGTCTTCAAGTCTTTTTTTTTTCTTATATGTTTACACATAGCTCAGAATTTTATGTGTAACAGCAATTTTTTTTTGAGACTAATGGAAAACTGTTGAAAAATGTTGGGGAGAATATAAGACTTGGTATAATTTACTGTAGAGAAAAATCACAAAATGGAAAACATATTTAAACTTCTCTTTCACGGGTACATTATTTCAGATTTGAAATTCTAGAAGTCTGATCTGAATGCTGGACTCCTTGTTCTCAAACATGAACCTAAAGTAGTTGTAATCTTCAGAGTGTGGTGCCTGATATTTATGGCAAAGAGCCTTTTCATAGAATATTACAGAAACTCTTCGTAGTATGTGTTTAATAGACCAGTTTGGTTTGGCATCAGCTTGACATAAACTTTTGGTTATCCAAAGCCCTTAATTGCTTTGAAGTAAAAGCCCAGTACTGCTCTTTTTTATTAAAATCATGTTTTTTCCTGTTATTGTGGTCTATTTTGGAAGACTGAGTTGTGATTTTTGCATATGTTCTACATAATGCCTCATTAGCAAAAAATCTTGTATCATTTACAAGTAGCCTGAATGTCTGTGTTGTTTTGAACAAAAATCCATATTAAAATTTAAACAATATAAAAATGCACATTTTCTGCTTATTAAAAAGGCCGTCTTAAATTAAATGCAAAGCAGTAACCAGTGAACACATGTACATGAGCATTAAAATCAGGATGATTTTACCTTTTACTGACTTTTTCAACTCCCCAAATATTTATACTCTTACCAAATGTGTAACTGGTTTGTACTAAGTGTTTTTTGTTTTTTTTTTTTTAAGTAAATGTTAGGGTATTTACCTTCTTAATTAAAAATCATGTAAGTCCCATAATGTCCCACTGGAAGAAATTTAACCCATAAATATTTCAGACACTCTGACTTGTCCTCTTCCCTTTGGTTGACGGCACACTCTCGGATCTTAAAAACACAGAGACTTTTTGCAGCCGTGCAGTGTACAAAGCAGCTTGGCTCTCAGGGCTCCATCTTTCCAGCTGTGCACAGACACGGATTACTTCCTGGCACTCAGAGGACTTCCCCAGCATTTCATTTTGAAAAATGGCAAACCTACAGCAAAGTTGCAAGAATTAGTACCTTGAACACACATGCCTTTCACCCCTTGGCATGTTTGTGAATGACGCAGCCTGTCCTGCATTCTGCTCACTCAGGCACAGGCCCACTCCCCTCCTTCCCTGTGTCTTTTCTCTCTCTGAGAGGTAGGTGCATATATCATGCCACCCTCTGTACACTGCTAAGCACCTTCTATGAACAAGGACATCTTCCTACATAACCACAGGACACCAATCACACATTCAGGACATTTCACAATGAATGATACAATCAGTTCAGTTCAGTCGCCCAGTCGTGTGCGACTCTTTGCAACCCCATGAATCACAGCACGCCAGGCCTCCCTGTCCATCACCAACTCCTGGAGTTCACTCAAACTCATGTCCATCGAGTCGGTGATGCCATCCAGCCATCTCATCCTCTGTCGTCCCCTTCTCCTCCCGCCCCCAATCCCTACCAGCATCAGGGTCTTTTCCAATGAGTCAACTCTGCATGAGGTGGCCAAAGTATTGGAGTTTCAGCTTCAGCATCAGTCCTTCCAATGAACACCCCATTATCCCATTAATGGCCTTGATAGCTATTTTTATTTTTTATTTTGTTTTTAATTGCTATTTTTCTTTTGTTTTTCTTTGTTTTAATCTCGTATCCAACCAAGGACCATGTATTTTAATTATTCGTCACAACTTTTTAGGATTCCCTAATTCTCAAGAGGTTCCCTAGTCTTCCAGACCACTGATGATGGTTGTTTGCAGAGTGCCCCTCCATTTGGATTTGTCCAATTGCCCAGCCCCCTAATTTAGAGGGTACATCTGGCTCTCGGAGGGAAGGGAAACGGGCTAGAGACAACCATGTAGACATCATTGATACAGAGAGGTGATCTGTCATCTTTAAAAAATATATCCAACAAGTTCCTACTGGTGTTTTGAGTACCTTAGAATTTGCCTAGTGAAAAGTTATCAAGCTCAAATACTATGTCTTTTATCCCCATGTTTTTTATTATGACTGTTATCTAAGGTTTTTCTGTGATAGCTGCTTGGCATGTTTCCCACGCACTTTATTTAAACCACAGAAATTATCAAAATTAATAGTAACTAATGTATTAGAGTGTACTTGATAGTGGAAGGAAAGCTAAAACTCAGGAACATCTCAGAGGAAGGAAGCACAAGAGTGGGAAGAATTTATCTCTTAGACCTGGCTCCCTCATGTAGAAACTGGCAGAATGCCTCAGTTAGCTACCCCAGCTGTGAAATGAAGAGGGCTGAAATGAGTGAGTGGTTTTCTGTCCTTTAAAACAACAGTTGCTTTTATCCCCAGGGACCTTGTGATTCTGAAAGATTTTTGCCTCCTAACTAAGCAGTATATATTAATTTAATCAATTTGTTGGGTTTTTTTTTTCATCCAAAACCTGTATTATGGTAATCATTTCAAGATAATTGTGACATAGCCTATAATTTTGCACTGATGTGCTATAATTCTATCAAAAAGTAAAAACAATGTAAGGCCTTTAGTTCACTTGTAAAACTCAGTTGCCAGTAAGTCTACATTTCTCATTGGGCTTTTTGATATATTGAATATAATTCTCAAATTCTCCTTACTGGTCAGAATCCACAAACTTGAACTTCAAAGTGGCCCCTTAAGTAGACGAGCCAGGATTTGGGTCCTTCCTGTCCCCAACCAGTCTTTGGGCGTGCTCCCTCTATTTTCAGAAGAGTATGATTATGTCCATGTAGAAAAGCCTATATAACTGTCCCCTTCCATTTCCTGTAGGTGTTTGAGAATAAGAAAATATTGAGTTCTTATTTATGTTTTGGCCCAATACCGCAAGAAAGATGCAATCCACGGGCAAATAAGCATACACATAGAAACTTTTTCCTTTATGCATCTAAAATGAGGGAGCGTTATTTTCATCTATGAACTAAAGTTGCAGTTTTGGACAAAGTCATGACCTTTCAAATAGACTTTGCTCAGCTATTTTAGTGAAGCTTATTCCATTTAACTTTCTAGTAACCTCCTGTAATTCTATTCAGGAGTGATACTCTATTGTTACCTTTGTCTGCTGCCAGTACAGGAGACAGTTCAGTTCAGTTGCTCAGTCATGTACAACTCTTTGCGACCCCGTAAGACTGCAGCACACCAGGCGTTCCTATACATCACCAACTCCAGAGCTCACTCAAACTCATGTCCATCGAGTCAGTGATGCCATCTAACCATCTCATCCTCTGTCGCCCCCTTCTCCTGCCTTCAGTCTTTCCCAGCAGGGTCTTTTCCAATGAGTCAGTTATTTGCATCAGGTAGCCAAAGTATTGGAGCTTCAGCTTCAGCACCAGTCCTTTTAATGAATATTCAGGACTGATTTCCTTCAGAATGGACTGGTTGGATCTCCTTGCAGTCCAAGGGACTCTCAAGAGTCTTCTCCAACACCACAGTTCCAAAGCATCAGTTCTTTGGCGCTCAGCTTTCTCTGTGGTCCAGCTCTCACATCCATACCTGACTACTGGAAAAACCATAGCTTTAACTAGATGGACCTTTGCCAGAGGAGTACTGTCTCTGCTTTTTAATATGCTGTCTAGGTTTGTCATAGCTTTTCTTCCAAGGAGTAAATGTCTTTGAATTTTTTGGCTGTGATTTTGGAGCCCAAGAAAATAAAGTCTGTCACTGTTTCCATTGTTTCCCCTTCTATTTGCCATGAAGTGATAGGATCAGATGCCATGATCTTAGGTTTTTTAATGTTGAGTTTTAAGCCAGCCTTTTCTCTCTCCTCTTTTACTTTCATCAAGAGGCTCTTCAGTTCCTCTTCGCTTTCTGCCATGAGGGTGGTGTCACCTGCATATCTGAGGTTATTGATGTTTCTCCCGGCAATCTTGATTGCAGCTTGTGCTTCATCCAGCCCAGTGTTTCTCATGATATACTCTGCATATAAGTTAAATTAGCAGGGTGACAATATATAGCCTTGATGTACTCCTTTCCCAACTTGGAACCAGTCCGTTGTTCCATGACTGGTATTAATTGTTGCTTGTTGACCTGCATACAGATTTCTCAGGAGGCAGGTTAGGTGGTCTTGTATTCCCATCTCTTGAAGAACTTTCCATAGTTTGTTTTGATCTACACAGTCAAAGGCTTTAGCGTAGTCAATGAAGCAGAAGTAGATTTTTTTTTTTTTAATTCCCTTACTTTTTCAGAGGATATTGGCAATTTGGTCTCTGGTTCCTCTGCCTTTTCTAAATCCAGTTTGAAGATCTGGAAATTCTCGGTTCATGTACTGTGGAAGCCTAGCTTGGAGAATTTTGAGCATTACTTTGCTAGCCTGTGAGATGAGTACAATTATACAGTAGTTTAAACATTCTTTGGCATTACTGTTCTTTGGGATTGGAATGAAGACCTTTTCCAGTCCTGTGGCCACTGCTGAGTTTTCCAAATCTGCTGGCATATTGAGTGCAGCACTTTTCACAGCATGATCTTTTAGGATTTGAAACAGCTCAGCTGGAATTCCATCACCTCCACTAACTTTGTTCATAATGATGCATCCTTAACTTTGGACTCCAGGATGTCTGGCTCTAGGTTAGTGATCACACCATTGTTGTTATCTGGGTCATGAAGATCTTTTTTGCATAGTTCTGTGTATTCTTACACCTCTTCTTAATATCTTCTGCTTCTGTTAGGTGCATACCATTTCTGTCCTTTATTGACAGGAGACAGACACGAGTTCAGTCCCTGGGTCGGAAAGATCCCCTGGAGAAGGGCATGGCAACCCACTCCAGTATTCTTTCCTGGAGAATCCCATGGACACAGAAGCCTGGCAGACTACAGTCAGTGGGTCACACAGAGTCCGACACAACTGAAGTGACTTAGCACACATGTGTTTCCCTAATAAGAGCTAGGAATGACCCGTATGCTTAGAGACTGTCTGCCTGCCACTATTAAAAAAAAAAAAAAAATTGGAGTTTTTTTGAATTCTAAGATTGTTTTCAAGCTTATCCTCCAAATTAAGTCAGCCTAACACTATTATTCAAAAAGAACCTCTTCATTCTATCTCATAAATATCTTACCTAATAACTTTGCAGAATTTCATAGCCTACCTTTTGTATTCTAAAACCTTCCCTTCTAAATGGTGCTAAAAATGGTATTATAACATCTTTGCGTCAAATAATCAAGAAGCTTTTTTTTTAGCATTCATAATCCGTACTGTAGCCAAGAAAGAAATGTTAACGGGTGTGAAGGCGGGGAGGAACTGTGTGCCTAGGAAGTGAAGTATTAGAAACTTTCACTGGAGCAAAGTTTTGGCTTCTTAAGCTTTCATATTAGACTATACATTACATCGCACCACTGAAAGTTTTTCCTTCTCCAGTATATTTGAGGTTTTAAGTTTCTGGATTTATTATGGCACCCAGTAGCAGAGCTGAAGTCAAGTGTTTTCAAGGCTTCCATTAGAAATTCCTCTTCCAGAGTTTATTGCTTGACTGTTTCAAATTATATGAGAGAAACTTGGCACATAGGTTTGAGAGCTGGATTACTTTTTTCAACATAAAATCTAATTTATTTTAGTTTGTTTTTAATCTTAGCGATGGGCCAACAGCTCTTCTCATAGTTTTAAAAGATTTGATCATAATTCTAAATAATATGTCTGCAAAAAAAAGAAAAGAAACCACATTTTCCAACTTAATTTTGTATAGGTTTGTTTTTTTTTTTCAAAATCCCTGTTGAAAAATATGAGAAATTTATTTTTACAAAGCACATAATTAGTGTGCTTGATATCCATTTGCAGATCATTTCACCATGTATAATGCAGCATATATGAATTGGTGCATGACTGTCTGAGTTCATCTGAATGTGTTTGCTATGCATTGTTATTTCTGTTCAAATGTCATCATCCTGAAGACTTCATGTTCCCTTCACAGCACATAGAACAGGGCAGGAACATATTATATGGCGGTCACTTAAAATATTGTTCATAAAATTAGCCCTGTCTGCTCTTCAGAGGAAACCAACCTGAGGCCTTCCTCTGCAGGCAGAGGTCTAGGACCAGCCACTTAGCAAGGACTCTAGCTCCCTCTTGCCTTCGAGTATCCTTCTCACGTTCCTTGTCAGCTTTCCGTGACATCTCCTTCCCTCTTTCCTCTCTCACATATACCCGCATTCTTTTACTGTATTTCATCTGTGTAAAAATGTTGATTGGCAGATCTGAGATGACTTTTCATTGTATACCTTTCTGAAGACCAGGCCACATTCATCACAGTGTTGCTTTTAACTTTCATGCACTTTATATCATCGACTCTTCACTCTCAGCTTAATAGCAAGTGATCTTTCCTTTTCACTGTCCCCATCAGAAATTCCCCATCATAATGATAACCATTATCTGTCATGCTTAGTCACTCAGTTGTATCCATCTCTCTGCGACCCCGTTGACCGTAGCCCACCAGGCTCCTCTGTCTGTGGAATTTTGCAGGCAAGAATACTAAATACTAAAGTGGGTTACCATTTCCTATTCCAGGGAATCTTCAAGACCCAGGGATCAAACCTGCATCTCTAAAGCCTCCTGCATTGGGAGGTGGATTTTTTTACCTGGGAAGCCCCAGCCATTATGTATAGAGCCCCTAAAACTTTAGAATAATTATTAAAGATTTCCAGGTGCTATGTTGTTTCAGAACATGTGTACTCTGTAATGAACTGATTTTTTATTTAAAGTACCACATTGTTATCATTGTTTTCTAAATACTACTTCTGTTGTATTTGTGCCTACTCATTGGGCATCATTAGTATAAAACACCAAGTCACCTTTCTTGGCAATACTATGAAAAGTTTAAACTCCCAGGACTTTAGGAAATATTCAAGAAAGCATCTACCAATTAGACCACTGAAAGTTTTTCTAAGATACTTACTGGCCTTTTTCTTACAAAGAAATTTCAAAATTTAAACCTGCTGTTTATATGACCCTATGAGGCTAAATGGGTTGTTGGGACTTAATTTTTTGTTAATGTCATCACATACTAGTTGTTATTCATACATATGTCATATATATTTAATCTTGAAAATATTAACATGCTTAAAAACAAGAAGAATAAAAGATGAATTACAGCTGAAAATATAAGTAGAGATTGAAATTATTTGAACAATGTTCTGTCCTTCTGTAACAGTAAATGTCACTCACTGTTGAGCAGTCAAACCAAGTAATTCTGGAGAAAACAGATAAGTTAATTTTGACTTTTAAATATGAAAAAATATGCTATTTTCTATTGAGCTATTCAAAAAATATTTTCCCTTCATATTATTATTATTTTTTTAGTAAGTAAAAATAATACTGAGGGGAATATTGGTGAGCATACTGTTGAATGTGTGCTTGGAACTACTAGATAACATGTTTTAGACACATAATTATTTTAACATTGTGTTAAGACTGTACTCTGGGCAAGATCCAGGTTCTTGGACTTGTTTATCTTCTGTGTGAGGACAACTAACTGTCTGATGCCAAAATACAATGAACTTTCAAATATCAAAGAGGAAAATTAAGTATTTCAAGTCCTCAGCTGGTTTACAGATGTGTGAGCTTTGTAGTCCATTTTCTGGTTCCAGTAGGGCATTGTGACAATTTTTCCAATATGTGTATACTAGATAAGTTTTGGAAGTAAAATTACTTACTTTAAATACTGAAATATTTTCTGAACTTAAGATTTTTGTGTTTATTTTTCTTAGAAAATGAAGTTTAAAACCAAGCCTCACAATTTTTAAAATACTTTTGAATGTAAAACATATTAAATTAAGGAAACTTCTTTCTCTGTCAGGAAAATAAATGCCTTTTGAAAACAGGTATTCATTTAGATCTATGATTAACCTTTAACAAGATCTTCCTGTTAAATTCTGCGTTTGCTTTAATCTCAGTAGGAAAAATACAAACTTGTATTGCAGCATATAGAGTTTCTATATACCCTATGGACGTTAAATGATCTCTTACAGCTACAGGCACATCTGCAACATATTTAAATGCCAGCTTTGGGCATTATTAGTATAAAATGCTAAGTCACTTTTTTTTTGGAAATATTTTGAAAAGTCTGAACTCCAGGAGGAAACTCCACTAAATGATAATCTTATGATACCATTTGTTTCAAGGGAGTTGTAGAAAGATGAGTAGCTGTATGGCATATTTTTCATTTAGAGAAAAATAATATGATAGTCCTCCTTAAAATAAGCCTGAAGTTTGGTGGTGGAATGATGGCTGTGCTAAAGACTGATATCCTTTTGCACATCTTTCAGGACACTATAAAATGATACTGTGTAGAAGTGACAAAATCAGATATGGGGCTCCCTTCAAACTCTGAGAGTCTATGTGTTTATGAAAGTTCAAGAATTATTATTGGTTGGTTTTAAACAGTAAGTCTATCCTGAGTGTATAATAAACTAGAAACCTCAATGACTAATAAGCATGTGTGTAAATTTTTTTCTGTGTAACAGTCAATGAAAAATTATAGTCTCACCACAGATTTTTTTTTTCCTTTTGTCTTGCATTTTTAATTCTGTCTCTGTCGTTCTCTTAAATACATCATTGAAGGTCAAACATTCGGGACAACGTAGAAATGATTAAGCTTCATAAGCAACTAGTGGAGAAAAGCAATGCCCTTTCAGTAATGGAAGGAAAATTTATTCAGCTTCAAGAGGTACTGTGATAAATTATTTTATTAGGGTGATATATAGATACAGAGGTTCAAAAATAATGTTCAAACTTTTTTTAAAGTAGAATGGCCATAACACTAAAAAGTAGTTTTTAAAGATTGCTCTTTTTATTCTCGTGTGTATTATTTCCCTTCTGATATGGTTAGTTATTTATAACTTAATTAACTGAAGAAATAACTGCTTGGACTTTTTATGAATACCTGTGTCATCTTAAAATAATAAACACATTTATCATAAATCATCTCATGTCAAGAAAATTTATTCTTCAGTCCTTTTATCTGAAATCATATGGGCATATAGCAATGAAGTTTTAGATGTTTTTGTATATATCTTCAGTTCCACACATTTATGAAGTATTTAAGATAGATCAGTGCTTAGAATAGGTTAATAACCAAGTTTTGTTAAATCTATTTTGATATGTGATATTTTGTTTTTTTACTACTAGTTTCAGAAAATATTTGAATACCGATCACATCTCCTGTTAGTGTGTTTGTTTTAAATCCTCACCGTTCGGGTTGATAGCACACAGTACTCTTGTCCCCATGATGGTTTTCACAAGGACTGTGGCCCCACAGGAATGTGCCATCAGAGCATTCCTGTTTATTGGCACTGCATAATTAATATAGTTTCTGGAATTAATGAACTCCAAAGCATTCCAGATGAGCAGAATTCATATTAAGCAATGCTTTCTTTGAAGTACTGAAACAAGGAAAGCAGTAAATTGATGCAAAGCATAGGGTCATCTGAAGCCTAAATTCACTGTTGAATTAGATAAATATTTTCAACCATACTCTGGATAGTGTTTTCCATCCTGCAGTAACCTCTTTAAATGTCAAGTAATACATTGCCTTCCATATAAATGTGAGTGTGTATGGAAGAGAAATTAATTAGAGAGTGGGATTGATAGTGCTATCAGTAGATAGTTGGGAAAAGGAGGTTTAAAATACATGTAGTTGAAAGCCATCTCTAAAGGAGGAATTAAGAAAGGAATTAAAGAGTGGCTCTACATTCATTTATCACTTCGACTGTTTTGATTTCCATTTTACAGTGACTCCAGGTATTTGTACGTATTTGTTTAATACCATGAGTAGCAGGTGTCTTTGACAACACAGATACCTCTTTTGGGATTGACATTGGGTAGAGATTTGAGAGGTTCAGACCAACAGCTTCACTGAGGTAGCCCAAAGAAAACTAGTTAAAGGTAGTATTCTATAATAATACCAAGATTAACAAAAATTAAACTCAACGATCTCAATATCCATGTTTTTTTTTAAAAATTGAAGAACTTCAGTAGAACTTTAATGATTTAAATTAGCAGAGGAGGCATTACGTGTTATGGTCATACAGACTATGAAAAGACTTCAGTGTAATCACCTTTTTTATTTCTAAAAGATGTATGTGGCATTTAAGTATATAAAACTGAATTTAAAACATATTCATAAGTAGATCAATTTTTGAAATGACTTCAGTATCTATTTTATGAAATTGAAATTCATAATTGTATTAAAATTAGAAGCTAACCTTCCAAAGCTGTTTATCTGGTGTGGCAACAAATCTTTTCAGTTTGAGTATTTGTGATCAGAATTTATTTTTAACCCATGCAGCAGCATTTTTTAGACAGCATTTCCAACCACTGCACCCACAGTGAAATGAAAAAAAAAAAAAATTATCTGCTAAAACTAAGTTACTCACTGGTCACTATCAACAAGTCAAAAAACTAGGGAAAAATAAAATAAAGGACAAAACCAGACTGCATTGTGTGACTCTGTGCTAAAATATTTTCTTCCTCATGCAACCCTTGGGCCAAGACTACCTTGTATGGAGACATTATGCATTGTATAGTAGCACATTAATACAGTAGCACGTATACAATGTTGGTAGTAAACTTTATAAAGAATAAACTGTGTAACATGAACTTCTGGAGTAAATTCATTTTTTGGAATGGTAATCATTCATTCAAAGCAGAATCCAAAAATAGTTTTGAAAGGATTTTCTTTTTGTTTTTTAGAAGCAAAAAACTCTCCGGATCAGCCATGATGCCTTAATGGCAAATGGAGATGAGCTAAATCTGCAACTTAAAGAACAACGTTTAAAATGCTGCAGTCTTGAGAAACAGTTACGTTCCATGACGTTTTCTGAAAGAAGAATAGAAGAGGTAAGCTCCTGAAATATTTAGCCATTCGTTGCATTAACACTTGTCTATAACTGTTTTGAAAAAGTCAAATAGAGACATTTTAAATATTATATTGACTTCAGAATCCTAAACTACATCCATGGCACTTTGAGGGCACCCAGTAATATGTGCATGGCAAATCGGTACTTAACAATACTTACAAATGTGCTGAGATCCACTGTGTATCTAAAGGATTAAGGATCCGTGAGGAAAGGAAAACCGTGGCTCTTTTTTTAACTATGACATTTTTAAACAGATACCAGATTACCTGAGGAACTTAACTGTCTCAGTCTTAACAGCTTATTAGTCATTTGAGATGTCAGAACAATTAAAGGAATATATCTGTCTCTAAGGAGGAGAATGTTCTGCTGTATAATGTCAGCAATTTTGAGAAATTATTTTTTTTCTAAGAAGTTGTTTGAAAACTCATCTTCCTATTCATGTTGCTTCTCATGTTTCCCAGCTAGCACAATCTTTCTGTAGTCTGTTAACCTTGTCCTTAAAAAGAATGGAAATGAAATAAGATGCCTACTTTCTCTTGTCATCTTGGAAGAATCTTTTACAGTGTCTCATATTGGCATCAAAAGAGAATTTTGAGAAGGGAATGAATTTTAAGAGTACTCTGATCCATGGGAAAAGGTTGTAACAACAAAATATACTGGTGAATTAAACTGAAATACTAGAAATAAATTCAGAAGCTACATTTTAGTCATCAATATATAATTATTGGCCTATATTTATTTCTAAAAATATTATTCATTTATACATTGGGATAAAGCAAGGTATACAGTTTAATTTGTTCAGTCATTTGAAAGATGTACGACTGTTTCTTTGTAAATTCCAGGTAACATGAGAAATTGTGTGTTCAGAGTAAATAGTGATTGACACAATTTGTTTGAACCACAAACCAAAAGAAAGCTTAATCCTTTAATTTTGGGAGGGGAGGAATTGGAAATTTATACAAAATGAATATAATGATGAAATCCATCAGGGAGGAGAGTAAAAAAATATTATGTTTCCCCAAACCTAATAGCAAGCTTTTAACACATCCTTTATTGAGTTTTGGCACATGTTGCCATAAAGCAGTGTATACGTTCTTAGTAAATTAAAACAGAAATATTAATTTCATGTTTACTTAACAACTTGGAAAAAGCTGATGCTAAATTAGATACAGACAATATACATGGCCTAGTTCATGGCTGCAGTGTAGAAATCAAGACTGAAATATGTTTGTCTCCTCATTTTTTTTTTTTTAATCCCTAGGTGGTTTTATATACTTAGTGTGTAATTTTCTTTTCATTTCAGCTGCAGGATAGAATTAATGATTTAGAAAAGGAGCGGGAACTTCTAAAGGAAAACTATGATAAACTTTATAACAGGTAAATCATGATTCCATGTGTTCTCTCCTTCTCTTGTTTGAGATCTTTTCTATCAAAACACTGAATGTCAGGAAACCTAATATTCATGAAAGAATTAGCCACATCTGATTATAAGAAATCTATACATGTAACAAAAGAAAAATAAGCTTTTTTAAGGGATTGGTAATAAGTTCTTTAACCTGAACTGCAGTCAGTTACTAAGAAAACCATATCACTTTGTTGTCAGTAACAGCTGCTATCATTTCTTGAACACAGACTGCAAGTTTGCAGGCACTGTAATAAATACTCTGCTTATGCATTGTTATAAATTCCTTACAACAACTTGGAAATGTAGGCATTATTAATGCCCACTTTGGAGAAATTGAAAATAAAATAGAATTAAGTAAATTTACCTGAGTTCTTAAAGCTATGAAGTAATAGAGATCATATTTGAACGTCTCTTGGTCTCTTCAAGCCCTTGTTTGTTCTGCTGGGCTACCCAGCCTATTAGCTGAGCCTAATTCCATTGATGAGAAGCAAAGGTCTTTGTTTTTTCTGTTTCTTAAAAAGAGAAACACAGCATCTTTATTCTAAGATGTATTTTAGAGAGCTGCTTTCCTTTTTTTTTTTTTATCTGCTTCATAATTATGGTATTTTATAAATTAATCCTTTCTAGTAATGTTAGAAACAATTCTGCTCCACAGCTCTGTTTAATTAAGTGATACACACGTGTGTGTACTTATAAGTCTTTTCAGTGTATGATACGATAAATGATAAATACAGATTTACCTGTAAGTAAATTTTATATGTATTGACATATATATTTATGTTAGAGCTGATATTCAACAGTTGCTTCTAGTTGGTCACATTCTGAAACATCAGAAAATAGCTACAGATATACAGATATAGCTACTAATCTACAGATACAGCTTTAACTTTTTAACTGGGTTTTGTTTGATATGTTTTGTAAGCTAAATTTACATCTTACAAATTAAACAAGTAGTAAGGAGAGGCTTTTATTTTGGTTTACTTTGAGAAGATACCTAAATTAATGTTACGCGTCATTGTAGAGTATCACCTACATTGCTTATCCTAGTGTTAATTATCTTTGCACAGTGGCTCATTATATTAGTTACCAGTAGCAAGTTCAAACATCCAAGTAACATCTTGGGCTCTCCAGCAAGGACAGACTGGCTAAAAATCTTTAGGTGGAATTTACCTTGGACCCCCTTCCAGATCATATAGCCCTAGTGCTTTGTTCTGGTCCTACTCTCATCAGCCCTGATTAATTTTATGTAAAGCATTTATTATCCTATTTTATCTGTCTGTATAGAATAATGCATCGGTTTATATTGACATATGCCTGTTTAGTAGTTGTATGTTTGAAATCTTAAAATTTCATTGTATAGATCACACAGTCACCATATTATATGGCAGAGAAAATAATGTTATCCCCATATCTTACAAATGAGGGAATTAAGACTCAAGAAAAATTAAGAAACCTGTACAAAGTCAGTTTCAGCATTGCTGAAACCCAAGTACAAGACTAGAATCCATTTCTTCTGAATCTGAAACTTGATTTTTTTCCCCTATGTTTATCTCTCTGATTTTAATTGCAGTGGAAAATTATATGTGCAAAATAGAAACATTCATGGAATAATAGAGCTCTCACACGTTTTGAAATTTTTATTAATTTATAAATATTTATCTTAACATCTTACAATTTCAAGTAATTTAGCATGATCTTAATACATGAATATAAGTGCCATTTGGTCATTACTTTTACATTTTCTACTCCCCTTCAATGTGAGAATTTACTGAATATACTTTCTCGTAATAAAAAAACATTAAACTTTGTTGGGAATAATGCATAAATGAAATTTTAAGAAAGGCATGTTTTTCTCAGAGTTTATCATCATGAAATTTATCTTTCCATATTAGAAGGTGATCTAAGAGTGTAAATCTGACTTTGGAGGGTTTTACTTTAGTGTTTTGTGCTTAAGCAACCTTTTTTTCCCTGTCATATTAAAAACAGACTTCATTATGCTGCTTATACTTGAATTTTGTGAAGTGTGTAGAAGTAAATGGGTATAATGAGTGTCAAAACATTTGTGTCAAAAAAAAATGTCACTTAGGGACAAAATCCAGCAAGCACACATGATAGTAAATAGGACTATATAATTCTCTTAATACAGATTTTTAAATATATAATGTGTTTTCAGAAGCATAGTTGAAAAAACTCTACAAAAATCAACATCCTCCCCAGGATTCTTTACAGCTCTTGGATTTCATGGCAGTGTTATTCATCATTGCCAATAAGTAAGGCTCATCACAAACTACATGTATTCTGTTTGGTTAGTCATAGTGATAGCATGTTGTTAAGAGGAGAGCATTTGTTTGTTATTCACAATTGGCTGGTTTTCAGTAGAAAAATGTGATGTGCAGATTGCATTCTCATCTTCCTTTTCAAATGGTATTTTGAATGTGTTTATTACTTGACATATGACATATTAGAGAATCATCTGGTAAGATAAAATCTTCATGCTAGTATTTGGTATGAGCCATTTTTAATATAACATGTTTGATACTTTGCCAAGCAATGAGTATAACTTTAAGAAATGTTCATTATAATTTTTTGCAATTAAATCTTTCAATTTGGTCAGAGAGAAAAGCTATACTATAATATAATAAAGCTGTGTCCCATTTTTGAAGTTAGTATATAGTTTTAGGGTAATGCAGCTGATGAATGCAATAGTCCCTCAACTATAATGTATATCAGTAACCTGAAAACAGTGAAATGGAGGTTTCACCCACCCTATGAAACCTCCCCACCTGCCCTTGTCCCTCGCCCCCAACACCATTCAATTCAGATTCAGCCAATTTGAGTTTTGAATCCAGAGACTGTCTTAAAGGTGATTTTAAGGTATTAACTCCTGAGAGACACTAATCCAGTACATATTTAAAAGAAGAGTTGGTCCAGTTTCTGAAGATGATATTAACCATTTTAAGAATTGAATGATTCAAGTTTTTACAACGTGATGGTCATCTAATATCCAAAATTTAAGGGCACGCTGCTGACCATCCATAGAGTCTCTGTGTTCTATTTCTGTAAATCAAACACCTGACCCCCTATAATCTTCTAAGAAACATGGAAACTCATATGATCCTAAATGAGCACTTTGTGCTTCTCAGAAATCAAACTGGGTACATGGGGCAATCATTTTTCCTTTAGTAAGTGAAATATCCCCATGTTAATATGCATTTAATTTCCATTAGACCTAACTAAGGTACCTATGGATTTCCTTATGGAGGATTAGAGCTTATTCTTCCCTCTCTCTCACATTAGGATGCCCTTGAACATTGGAATAAAAGGAATTCCTTCTGTAAGAAAAAAGACTTTAGGGTAGAGGTGAACTCTTCAGCTGTTTTTTTTTTAATCTTACCATGTTGTTGATCAAGGGTGTGTACCTACAGTATGCTGACCCATGACTGCCAGTGGACATGCCAGTGACCGCAGGAACCAATGGGCATTCCATTGCAGATGGATTGTTTATCACTGCAGCAACATAATGTAACAATGAAATGTGCACAAAGACCAACTATGATCCCTTCCTCAGTTGTCACTGTAGGCAATGTACAAAAACATTTTCATGAATAAAGGGTTCTCAAAGACTGTTCACATATGCAGATTTAATCATGTACACAGCCTCTACAAAGAAAATGGAGCCAGATGTGGTTTACCATTTATAGTTACACAGATGGCTCCAAGCATAGAGGAATACAGTAAATTCAAAAGGAATTCCTCATGAAACTCCAGTGGAATGTAATCCTAAATTTAGAGGGAAGATAGCAGTTGACTAAATTCAGAGTGACTTATGCTGATTTACACTAGTATTTTGTGGGTTTGGAAAAACCAGGCTGCTAAATTGTTCTTAATTTAAACACATACAGCTTCTGATGTTTCTGCCAGATTAACTGTTGGTGATCTTTTTGCTGGTACTAATGCTGTTGGAACACTACTGTTTCTAATTTTTAGTGGCTGATATAATGTATGGTTGTGCCTATTTCATCATGCTAATTTTTTTTTCCGGGTAGTACATGTTTTTAATAATATAAAACACACACACACATGCATACACACATAAACACTCACGTATATGCATATATGTGTATGTGTTTGGTATACATAATTTGACCAGACGTGGTATAAAAAAAATGAAAATGTAAGGGGATATTCTTTACTTCAGTATTTAAAGTACATATTTGGATTTCATTTAAACCTAGGTAACTCTACCTTTGATAAAATTAACATAAAACATTGATATATCAGATCCATGTATTTTTTTAAGGTTCCATATGTGAAATGAGAACACTGATAGAAGAAACAGATGTCATATTTAGAGAAACTTCTAGAATTCTATTTACTTTTAAGGTCATGTTATTTTAAATGCAATAAAAACATTCAAACTGTAAAATAAATACACAGTTTTTTGTTCTTTTGAAAGATATGCCTCCCAGAAAAGTATCTCTTTTTGGAATAAAACCTCAGACTAGCTGGGGGCAATATTTACGGCAATTTTCAGTAACAAGTTTCAGCAATTTTCAGTAACAAGTTTCTTTTCCATTTACTTCATCATCAGTTCAAAACCAGATTTAGTAAATTTCTGCTTCCTTCACTGGGTTTAAAAATAAGTAGAAGGGTCAAAGCTGCTGATAATTATTCCGTCATATCAAGCCTTAGAGATAATAGTTTTCTGCTGAAATACAGATCAAGATCAGTTTTTCCAAAACCTGGTTATCACCTGGGGAACTTTATAAAACTATGAATTCCTGGGCCCCAGGATCTGCATTTTTAACCTAGCACCAGTGTTTTAGGCCAGTGTTTGGAAACCAGTGACCTAAACAAATGTTTACTGTATACCTTCTGTATACTACTTGGTTATTTTACACCTGATTCTTCCAATGTCCTGTGTCTGATCATTAGTAGATTTTTATGATAGTTTAAACTGCTACTTTTATTAGTGAATAATAATTCTATCTGTAACATTATTGTCAAGGTGCTCTCATTGCATTTTCACCCCAATCATGTGTAACAGTGTAAAACTGGTTGTTCTTAGCCTGCTGCTGTTTGCTTTTTAGGAAAAAAACTATATGATCACTGCTGTTTAGTATCAGAATCGCCATCATTTTGTGGCCGGTATTTTCTGGACGTGTTTTTATCACAGACTCTTTAAAAGTTCAAACTCTAGAATTAACGATCAGGTGGAGAGTCCCTTTTCTCTGTTAAGAGGGTGCATTCGTGGGAGAGGATGGTTTTGTCTGAGGTCTACTGCTGAGGTTTGGAATTGTGGATTCCTTTGGACTATGTACAGTATCTGAATTCCTTTAGTAGTCCCACAAAAGCTGCACACTGCCAACTTTTCTGGCTTTAGAGCTCTAAATTAAGGCCAGTTCCTTTGCTCATCCCACAAACTCTTTCATGTTCCCTAACCGCAGCCTGAGAAAGGCGCCTTGGTTTCAACAGCAGCAGACCAGCATATGTTTACTTAATTCCTAAGACATGATGACAGTGGTCTCTGTGCCACTAAAAGCTTTTCTCTTTATTATTTTCGGTTGACGCTGATTTCCAAGCTTTCCCTGCCTGTCACGTGTGTCTTGCAGTGCCTTCAGTGCCGCCCATGAAGAGCAATGGAAGTTAAAGGAACAGCAGCTGAAAATACAGATTGCTCAACTTGAGACAGCCTTAAAATCCGATTTAACAGACAAAACTGAAATCCTTGACAGATTAAAAACTGAAAGAGGTACATATGAAATGACTACTGACTTACTCATTTTGGACATGCATGTTATTCGTCGTTATTCACTGACTTGATAAGTACTCATTATGGTGCCTGTTGCTTTGCCAGGCACCTTGCTGCGTACTGGGGACACAGCCTGTATGAACAGTCATTCGCTTTTATGAGTTTAGTGATTGCTGCAAATTTCCCTTTACTCAGCTTAGCATACATGCCAAACAACTTAGTTTTCCTCAGAGTTACTCTTGTTCAGGTTGTCTTTAGTTTGTTTAATTTTCCTAAATTTATTTAACTCAACAAGTGTTGATTGAGCACCAGTATGTGCTAGGCACTATTCTAAGTTCCAGGGATCCAGCAAGGAATAAAACAAAGAGCTAGTCCTCATGCAGCATAAATTTGAGAGGGAGAAACTGATAGTAATTGAATAAATATGCAGTACATCAGGTGGTGGCAAGTGCAAAGGGGGAAAAAAATGGCAGTGGAAGACAGCCGAGAAGGGCGGAAGTCTCTCTTGGCTGTTTTTGATCTGGCAGACAAGGAAGACCTCTCTAACAGAGAAATGTCGAATTCTACTCTGTGACAGAGAACTTAAATACAGAAGCCTTGTCAAGATGTCCCTGCTAAAATAATAATCATTAATAAGTTACACTTTATGAGTCCCAGATCTCACCCTTCTTGTCTCATAGAGTAAAATAATTTATAACTAAAGTAGATGTCTGCTCTACTATCTTATACACACGTATACTCACAAATGCACAACCAGGAAAGTGAATTATTTGCTCCAAGTGTTGTATGTGTTTGCTCATCTGCTAGATAAACCCACTGATTAAGGTTGCTCCTTTTGAACATTTGCAGTTCAGTTGCATGAGAACATTTAAATGTTTAATACAGACTCAGTTAAAAAAAAACAATTACATATCTAGGCAGTATCCTCTATATTGATTTAGATCACACTGCCATATTTTGTTAACTCCAGGAAAGATGTTTTTCCCATTTTAATATCTCTGAATTTGGGAAGCATCTTTTTAGCATCACTAAAAAGGTGATAACATTTTTTAAAATTATGATCTGATTTTTTTTTTAGCATTTTAAGAAGTCTGAAATTGGAGCACATCTTGTAATCAGTGGGGTCTTAATCTCAATGAAATACATATGCAGTATTTATATTTACCAAGTGGTTAAATTCGATGGCAAATGGTTTCTGAATTTTTTTCTAGAAGATTGTGAGTAGAATAAAATGGTGACATGATTTCTGACTGGGTGGATATTTTAAAGTTTCTACGTCAAAGATATATAGTTCCTGATTTTAATGTGTAGCATTTTATACCTAACAGAGTGCTTTGTTTAGTAGTTGCTCATTAAAGTCTTCCACCAAAGTAGAAATTCTCTATATTTCCTCTCTTTTCGTTCTAAAGGAAAGAGAAATGAAATAAACCTTTCTCCTTTGCTTTCTGTTCTTCCCTAGATATCAAAATTTCCAGACTCTCATCTTTTCACATTTATATTGTTCTCTGGAAAGAAACTCTTAAGAGGATAGACTCTTAGTGGTCTTTTTTTGTTGTTGTTAAGAAAACCTATTTATTGCTGTTGGATTAATTCTGGGGGTTCTTATAAATTCTTAAAACAACAATTGCTAAGTTATTTTAATGCAACTAGTGCATTCCTTATCTTTTTTTTTTTTACTGGTTCTTAAGTCTTTTCAGATTTTTTAAATAATGAAAATAACTCATGTGCATTATTAAAAAAGAAGAGTCCAATAAACAAAAAAATTTCTTCTAAAAGTCACTCAATCCCACAACCCACAAAATAATCACTATTATTTATATATGTCTTTCCAGAGTTGTTTCTATATGTATACATGTAATTTAATGTGCTTTTTTTTTAAAGTACATGTATAAATCCACATCATTCATAATGGCTGTCATAGTTTTCCATTGTGAGAATCTGCCATAGAGTTTAACAGCCGTCTATTGATGAATTTTTAAATAGCTTCAGCTTTTTCAAGTGTCATGAACATCTTTCTGCACAGATCTTTACACATTTATCCAATTATTTGCTTAAGAAAAATTGCTAGAACCAAATCTTTTTTTAAATACAACTGTTATAGTTATTTTTGTTTGAATACCTGAAATCTACAGTTCTACTAGTTTCAAGTTTTTGTTTCTTTGTGAAAATGTTCAGATAGATTATAAGAAAAATAATACAGCCTTTAAACAATTTTTTTCCATGAAATATTAAACCAAAAATTGAATTTTTCTATTTAAGGAAATCTTTTAATATTTAGAAAATTCCTTTTTGTATTACAGATTTTGAAATTGTTTCGTTTTACTTAGAAGTCTCTTCACACATTTACTGTCTTGTGTATCAAGTGTTCTCTGCCAGAAGATGTTTCCCTGGCTTCTTGTAGTCATTCATCTAACTGGCAAATTATTTTTAGAGAATACTCACCTCTTTATTCAAGGTACAAATTAGTTTCAGATTGTGTGAATATGTGGGGGAAGGATATGTAAATGCAGTTTGCATTTGGTTAATGCTTAAATTAACTGCATGTGTTTAAGGGCCTGCTTTTGAAAGTTCCTTTCTATCTTTAGCTGAAATGCATAATTCAGCATAATACATATGGTTATATTGATCACAGCTGAAGATATTAGCACAAAGGAGCTCTGAAAATTGTTTAGTTGAATTGTTCTCTGCACTCTGCTTATTAATGGTGTGCTTGAAGAACATAATTTTTAAAAAGTGAAATGTTATCTCATTTGAATAAAATGCTGTTTAGTTTAACCAGCTTTTTGTCAAATCATAAGGTAAGGAGGTTATTTTTCATCTTGTACAGAGTGCTTTGATTTTTCTTATTATAATTCAGCAAGTCTATTTCCTCTTTGAACTATAACGTCTCCGTACTTTTAAAGTTCCAGGAGTTATACCCCCCCAATAAACAGTTTAAGAAAGGAAAAATTTAGTAGATAAGTCTACATAAAATTCTGTAGAGAGAAAGTTATTGTTACTCAGTAATACCTTCTCCCATTAATAAATTATTTTCACACTAATAAAGCCTTGGTTTTAAAAATAACCAGTGAAGTGGGGACGTGGTTGTTGAAACAAAAGTCAGTAAAGGAAGGAACATTTGAATATGTTTATTTACAGCAGTAACATACACCCTGGTCTGAAAAGTTGAGAGACCAGAAAAACTAGAGCATAGAAGTAGTGGACACTGCATCTGGATGGAGCAGTCCGGATGGAGCAGTCATGTCCTTACACTTTAGGTCCCCCTCAGAACCTCTAAAAGTTTCACTGGCCAGAGAAGGAAATTACAGTATCCCTAGGACCTTGGTTTTACATCTTTCTCACTACATTTACCTTCTTTTTGTTACCTAATCTGGATTTTGTTTTAACCTAATCAACATCAAATAAAGGGTTTCACATTATTGTTTTACTCTCTAACCAAAAAAATTAATTGATCTCATAATAACTCACATTTATTATTAATCCTAATTTTTAGTTTACAGATAAATATTTGAGCTTTACCTTAAAATTTTTCAAGTATTGTTCACATTGGAAAATTCTTTCATTAAGTTCACCGAATAGTAGCAGTTTATACTCTAGGATAACCTTTTAAACCTTTCATCAATAAGAAAAATATTTACATATTTTATATTTAAATGGTTTTACATACCCTAGGGTAACTTTTCTTACTTCTTAATTTGCCAGAAATATGTCATATTACAAATTTCTAATTTAATCCATTTCTTAACTGTGTGATTTACAGTTTTTACTTTTATGTAGCATTTATGTCTTTGGAACACAAAGCTTTATGAAAGTCAAACATTTTTGTATAAAGTGCAATCAGTGTGCAAACGTATTCATGTAAGAAATTCTTGGCAAATATGTTGATTTCCCTTTTTTTTTTTAAGAAAAGGAAACAAAAATGTACAACTTGAGTTGAGGATTTATGATAACCATAAATCTCTGTGAGCAGGATGAAATTAGTAGAGACACTTTGAATGACATGGTTTAGAGTCAGTCCACAGGGAGAGAACAAAGGAGAATACTTGACCACCACAACGATGTCTAGTGAAGAATACACTTAAGAACATAGGACTGAAGGATAGATTTGTTAGCTAGCCATTATGCTTTTTTTTAAGTTAAGCATATTTAAGGCAAAGGGTAAAAATTTCGACTCTCTATGGATTTGCTGTCTTCTGTAGCTCTTCCCTGTACCCCCAGCTTGTGGGTCCTGGTGAATGAGCACATAGGCAAGGGTAACCTATCTCCATCCTATAATGATAGCTCCGAGTCCATGTCCTAATTAATAGCATGAACTCAATAAATAAAGAATGCCCATGAATTGTTATTGATACTACCATGCACTGGTTGAGAATCCATTTCTCACACCTTAACAGAGTTATTAAAAAATGGGGTTGATGATAATTATGGATCCAAATTATTACCAGAAAAATTATCTTGTTTTAATTTAAAAAGACCTTATGTTAAATGGGGAAAAGCTAACTCAAGAAAGTCGATTTTAAAAACACGAAAAGACACAATTTTTTTTTTTTTGCATGCCTTTCAGGACCCTTAATAAGTAAGTAAAAGTCATAGATTTAGAAACATATTTTCTTAGGTATTTTAGACAGTATGTTCCTTTGAAGTCCCAGAGGCACAATTTCCTTATATTAATACTGTGAACCTCAGTCGTAAGTTTCTGATAAGCCAGTGAATCATATGGTGGACACATGATAGTGTGTGTTTCTTCCTCACTCCCCTGCTGCCTTTGTCTAAGGTGCTAGCTTAATTTCCTCTCTGGCCAGAACAATACTAGCTCAAGCTGGGTGTGTATCACAAATTAAGTTAGAATGTGTCTTCTACCTCTTTCTCACTTAACTTTCTAATTGTGTTGACTTTTTTTTTAAGACCAAAATGAGAAAATCAGTCAAGAAAATAGACAACTCCAGTTACAGTACCTGGAACAAAAGCAACAACTTGATGAACTTAGAAACCACATGAAGTTTTACGACCAGGTGAACCATTTTCTTATTTAGGAAATGAACTCCAAATTTTTATCTAACTACTTTATACGTCAAGAAAACACTGTACCACAAAGCAACAGAATATAAATATACCACTTAGTTTATTAATCCATGGTATCTTGCAGCTTATGTTCCATGAAGGTACTCTGCGTAGTTGGAATATCTCTTGTACTTTCTACTAATACCTCATTGTGAGCTTTTACTTACTCTGTCTTTTGCAGGAGAGTGATATTAATGCTGATGAATTGAGTGAAGCTCTCCTGCTTATAAAGGTAACTTTCTAAACTTCACCATGAATTTCATGTCTACATATAAGTGTTTCAGCATAATGATGACCCTTATCTGCAGAATGAATTATTCAGGAAAGTGGTCAGGTGACATTTAGTTATAGCATATACATATTTCATAATGACATCAAAATCACATTAAAGTAGACCTCAAAAACTCATGTTTAAAGCACTTTCTCCAACTGTAACAAACATTTCACTTTTATGTGCCCTGCTATAAATCTAATCAACAATTTTCTGTCCTATGAGACCTTGGTGCACCCTATTATCTTAAGTAAAATATTGAATTATACATGTCACCAAAAGATATTTTCCAGTTCTAGAATATTCTGATATTTATAAGAAGACACAAGAAAATACATTTCTTTTCTTTTAGGTCATCACATTGTAGATTTTAATCACATGAAGAAACAGAAAGAAATGTACTTGATTTTTTTTTTTTTTTTTTGCATCCTGGAGGAATAAACTTTTTCTGTTTCTCTGTAATTGTTCCAAATATCTATCCAAATATTGTATTCTATATCAGGACTGCTTTGTTCCTAATGGAAAATGAAAATCTGTCTGTTTTCAGTTAATGATTTCTTGCTATATCTGTGTTAATTCACAATTACATTTTAGAAACTCTTGTTTTGGTAATAAAACATGTTTTTGTTTTAGGCTCAAAAATCACAAAAAAATGGAGACCTTTCATTTTTAGAAAAAGTAGACAGTAAAATTAATAAAGATCTAGAACGGTCCATGAAAGAGCTGCAAGCAACTCATGCAGAAACAGTGCAAGAACTTGAAAAGACAAGAAACATGTTAATTATGCAACATAAAATTAATAAAGATTATCAGGTACTGTAATGCACTAAATCCAGAAGATAGGGTTCCTATAATATTCTACTGATGATTTGAATTTTAAAGCAGTATCATCTACTATCGTCTATTATAATCTATTGTCATGTGTTACCGCATGCTGGGAATTTAGCCTTGTAACTGGATACTTAGACTAAAGAGTTCTAAAACAAATAATTCTAAGTCCTTGGTTTTAGAGAGCGAACTGTGGCGATGAATTCCCCCTTTACTAGTGTTAGCACACTCTGCAGCTGAGTTATAGTTTCTCCTGAGGTCCTGCCACAGCCATGTTTATATTAGCTTTTAACTAATGGGAATATCACTCCTTAAAAGGAATCCAGAGTTGTGTGGATTTCACTCCTGATTAATGAACATCGTCAAGCATAATTTTCTAAACTGTAAGCTCTTTGAAGTCAGGAAACAATGGTTTACAGCTCCTGGTATCCCCGGGATCTAAAAACTGCTTGAATCATAGTTGCTTTAAAAAATTTTTTTAATGGAACAGATCCTAAGTAATGAAGCTTGTTATCTGTATTTTATTTAGATGGAAGTTGAGGCAGTGACCCAGAAGATGGAAAATCTGCAGCAAGATTATGAACTTAAAGTGGAACAGTATGTTCATCTTCTTGATATCCGGGCTGCACGCATCCAGAAACTAGAAGGTACAATGTGCACAGTTCTTTGTCCATGGTAACTAGAGGAATGGATTTTTACAACAGTTGAAAATGTCATCCAAGTGTACACTCACAATTTCTTTTTGCTCTTTTTTTTCCCCCCAATTTATTAACGATAATAGTAATTTACCAGAAAGGCTGATTTTATCTGATACTTCTCTACTCAAGAATTCCCTACTGCTTTTTTAATTTGGTGTCACAGGCAAGATTTCAGAGTACTTCATAAAGTACCACAGACTAAATTTAAGCACCTCATTTCTAATTTCTCAGGCCTCTCAGCCAAACAAGTCTGCTGTTTGCTCTTGGTCAGATTCATCTCACTGGCCCACCACCACGCCTTTGTCTGCTCCACCTGAACCTCCTTTCTTCTCTGACTCCAAAATATAACCCTTCCCCACTTTGAAATCTAACTCAGTGCATGCCTGTGTCGGGAAGCTGGCTCCCATTACTCCTAGCCACCCCTCTCCTTGAAATGCCCCCACAGGGGTTTGTAGACTTTAGCAAGTAAGAAAATAACATGGGGAACTTGTTTCTTAGGTAGCTTCCTGGGTCCTACTCCTAGAGATCCTGGAGCCTGTGATTCTGTATATTTAGAAATAATTCCAAGCAATTCAGATACAGGGGTAAGACTATACTTTGAAAAAGACTACCTCAGCACTTACCACTTTTGCTCACACATACTCAAGGGACATGGATTTGGGTGGACTCTGGGAGTTGGTGATGGACAGGGAGGCCTGGCATGCTGCAGTTCATGGGGTTGCAAACAGTCGGACACAACTGAACAACTGAACTGAACTGTACTTAAAAAATATGCTTGGAGATTGTATTATGTAAGTGTTCTTCACGATTGCAGTTTCGCATATTCTCTATGACTACAGTATATAAATTCTCCAATGATAAATACTTCGTCTCTCTTTCATGTTCTCTGCCATGCAGCACTAAAACTCGGTGATCTATGCCAACAGTAATTTTGCACTCTTAAAGATCACTGAGAATCCAAAAGGCATGAGTTTATATGGGTTATACTTAAGATATTTATCATATTAGAAATTAAAAATGAGAATTTTAAAAATATTTGTCATGCTAAAATAATAAACCCATTACATATTTAACATAAATTACAGTATTTATTTTTTAAAAGCTGCATTTTTCATATCAAGAAAACAGTGAGACGAGTGACACCGTTTTAAACTTTTTAAATTGTTTAACATTTTTGCAAGTCTTTTTAGTGTCTGTCTTAATAGAAAACAGCTGGGTTTTTATATCTGCTTCTGCAGTCAATCGGTTATGATATCACACATCCTGTAGATTCTGGGAAACCCTATTATATATTTGTAAGAGAATAAGAATGAGAAAGGCAAATAACATCTTAGTATTACTTTAAAAATAGTTTTAACCTCACAGACCTCCAGAACAGCCTCAGGAACCCTCAAGGGTTCCCAGACCACTCTCTGAGAACCACTGCTCTAAGTAGAAGAATTCAATAAATAATCTATCTGACTGAACAGAGTTTCTGAAAGTCAAAGAGCACGTGTACCTTTTATTTCAAGTAGTACTCAATAAAAATTTGCTTAATGAAATTTTCATGAATAACAGGAAGGTCATATAGTTTGAGATTTTCATTCCTTTCAAGTGTCACTAAGTCTTTAGCAATATATTTTATTTGTTTCCTAAATTCTTTGATTAATTCCATAAACATGCTCATGTTCCTAACATATCCAAAGTGCTAGGCAGTGAGAATACAAATAGGAAGAAAGCTCAAACTAGCAAGATGTCAACAAGTAAGTAGACACACTTTACTGTGAAGAGTGTGAAGTTAGGAAAATGAAAAAGCTACCTAGGAAACATTAAGGAGAGAATGCCTGTTTATATCTGAAGATTCAGGGATGACTCTACACAGTGGGAGTCTTTAATAATGACAGAATTCACCACTAATAAAAGCAGTGAAAGGCATTCCAGGAAGTAGATGAGGCAGATAAAAATGCCCTAAATGTGAAGCACCACCATTGATTTGAGAAACCGCATATGATTTCATCAGTTTGGAACTCAGGATTGGTAAAGGAGGAAAACCTGGAAATAAAACTGGAAAAAAACAAATGCTGAAGGCCGTGTTTGCCACCTGAATGAGTCTGAACCTTATTAACCCAGAGAAGCACCAAGGAATCTTCGGGTAGGAAGTAGTACACAAAACCACATTTTGGAGACTATGCTATAGGTATTGGGAAGAATGAGTAAAATGTGAAGGAATGAAGAAGTTGGGCTCCATTAATAATCTAGGTAATAAGCACTCTGGGTGTAAGTAAGGTAGCATCAATGGAGATGGAGAAGACAGGGACAGATTTGCTAAAGACTTAAGGAATGTTTTTGAATAGCAGTGACCCTACAGATGTGGGGAGCCCAAAGACAAAGAGCAACCTAGGGTGACTCCATGGTATCCAGCTTAGGCACCTGGATGTAGGCTAACAACATTCACTTGGAATTCAAAGTCCAGAAATAACTAGAAGAGAATATGATGAGTCATTCTCCTTTCAGTGTATTAAGTTTGATGTGCCTAGAGAGTATCTAGACAGAGGGCTCAGCAAGCCACTTAATGTGTGAGTCTGTTATTTAGGAAAAAAATCTCAATTAAAAAATTGAGTCTTCAGTATATTGATAGTAACAAGTTATAAAAGGGGATGGGATTACTAATTAATAGAGAGATGCAAATAAAAACTACAATGAGGTACCACCTCACACCAGTCAAAAGAGCCATCATCCGAAAGTCTACAAACAACAGGGCTTCCCTGGTCCAGTGGTTAAGACTCTGTGCTCCCAATGCAGGGGGCTCAAATTCAGTCCCTGGTCAAGGAACTAGATCCCACATGCTGCAGCTGAAGATCTGCATGCCACAACTAAGACCTCATGCAGCCAGATAAATAAAAAAAATTTTTTAAGTCTACAAATAACAAATATTGGAGAGGGTGTAGAGAAAATGGAATCCTCCCACACTATTGGTGGGAATTATAAGTTGGTGCATCCACTATGGAAAACAGTATGAAGGTTCCTCAGGAAACTAAAAACAGAATCACCATATGATCCAGCAGTCCCACGCCTGGGCATAAACACAGACGGAATTATGATTCAAAAAGATATATGCACCCCTATGCTCACAGTATTACTGTTCACAGTAGCCAAGCCATGGAAACCACCTAAATGTCCACCAGCAGAGGAGCGGATAGAGAAGATGTGGTGCATAGATACAATGGTGTACTGCCCAGTCATAAATGGACAAAAAAATGCCTTTCGCAGCATCCTGGATACAGCTAGAGATTATCATACTAAGTGAACTAAGTCAGAAAAAGAAAGACAAACACCATGCAGTGTCCCTTATATGTGAAATCTAAAATATGACGCAAACAAACCTATCTACAAAACAGAAACAGAATCACAGATGTAGAGAATAGACTTGCGGTGGCCAAGGGGGAGGGGAGGGGGGAGAATGGTGGACCAAGAGGTTGGGGTTCATAGATGCAAACTATTACATTTAGAGTGGAAAACCAACGAGGTCCTACTGTATAGCACAAGGAACTGTATCCAGTCTCCTGGGATAAACTGTAGAGAAAAGCAATGTATATATGTGTTTACCTGAGTCACTTTGCTATACAGCAGAAATTAGCACAAGATTGTAAGTCAACTATATTTCAATTTAATTAATTAAAAAATAAACAGGGATACAATTACTCATGAAACATAGACTAAAAAATAAATAAAAACAGAAGCCTAGCAAACCAGCAGCTGCTGCTGCTGCCACCGCCAAGTCGCTTCAGTCGTGTCCGACTCTGTGCGACCCCATACACAGCAGCCCACCAGGCTCCCCCGTCCCTGGGATTCGCCAGGCAAGAACACTGGGGTGGGTTGCCATTTCCTTCTCCAATGCATGAAAGTGAAAGTGAAGTCGCTCAGTCATGCCCGACTCTTAGCGACCCCATGGACTACAGCCCACAGGCTCCTCCGTCTGTGGGATTTTCTAGGCAAGAGTACTGGAGTGGGGTGCCATTGCCTTCTCCAAGCAAACTAGCAGAGAAACCCTTAAAGAATAAGAGTGGTAGGAGGAGAAGCAGGGCAGATGACGACATGGAATCCCACAAAAGTTCACAGAAGAGGATGTGGTCTTCATTGTCAATTAAGCAAGGAAATCAAGCAACTCAGTAGTGGCCACAGGGCTGGAAAAGGTCAGTTTTCATTCCAATCCCAAAGTAACACAGGACCAAAGTCCACTCACTCTAGAAATCAGTTGGTTATTGGTGACTTTTTCTGGACTAGTTTCACAAGAAAAGTAAAGCAGATGCTTTTCGCAAGAGATGGAAGAGTGTCTGTTGCATGAGGAATAGGAGACACAAGTAGACATTACTCTTTTTAGAAGTTTGGATGTAACCTAGAGGAAAACATGTGTTCAGAAAGAGACATATCTTTTGTTTTTTTATTGAAATATAGTTGATTTGCAATATATTAGTTTCAGATGTACCACATAATGATTCAGTATTTTTGTAGATGATACTTCATTATAAGATATTACGAGATAATGGCTATAATTCACTGTGCTATACAATATACCCTTGTTGCTTATCTATTTTATACATAGTAGTCTGTATCTGTTAATCCCATACTCCCTAGTTTGTCCCTCCACTTCCTTCTCCCCTTTGGTAACCACAAGCTTTTTTCTATATCTGTGAAGTCTGCTTCTGCTTTACATATATATTAATTTGTATCATATTTAGGTTCCATGTATAAGTGATATCATATACTATTTGTCTTTCTCTGATTTATTTCACTAAGTATAATATTCTCTAGGTCCATCTACATTGCTGCAAATATCAGAATTTCATTCTTTTTATGGCTGAGTAATATTCCATTATATATGTGTGTGTGTGTGTGTGTGTGTGTGTGTATTATATGTGTGTGTGTGGGTATATACATATATATACCACATCTTCTTTATCTGTTCATCTGTTGATGGGCACTTAGGTGCCTCCAGGTCTTGTCTGTTGTAAATAGTGCTACTATGAGCATTCATTGAGTCACAAAGGAAACAAAGGAATTCCAGAAGACCATCCCCTTCTGCTTCTTTGACTATGCTAAAGCCTTTTTGTGGATCACAACAAACTGTGGAAAATTCTTAAAGAGATGGGGATACCTAACCACCTTACCTGCCTCTTGAAAAACCTGTTTGCAAGTCAAGAAGCTACAATTAGAACTGGACATGGAACAACAGACTGGTTCAAAATTGGAAAAGGAGTACATCAAGGCTGTATATTGTCACCCTGCTTATTTAACTTATATACAGAGTGAAAGTGAAAAGGAAAGTGAAGTCGCTCAGTCGTGCCTGACTCTTTGCGACCCCATGGATAGTAGCCTGCACCAAGCTCCTCTGTCCATGGGATTTTCAAGGCAAGAGTACTGGAGTGGGTTGCCATTTCCTTCTCCAGGGAATCTTCCCAACCCAGGGATCGAACCCAGGTCTCTCACATTGTAGACAGACACTTTGCCATCTGAGCCACCAGGGAAGTCCATATATACAGAGTACATCATGTGAAATGCCAGGCTGGATGAATCACAAGCTAGAATCAAGATTGTCAGAAGAAATATCAACAACCTCAGTTAAGAATATGATAACATTCTAATGGCAGAAAGAAAAGAGGAGCTAAAGAGCCTCTTGATGAGGGTAAAAGAGGAGAGTGAAAAAGCTGGCTTAAAAATCAACATCCAGAAAAACTAAGATCGTGGCATCTGATCCCATCACTTCATGGTGGTAGATAGAAGGGAGAAAAGTGGAAGCAGTGATAGATCTTACTTTCTTGGGCTCCAAAATCACTGTGGCTACAGCCATGAAATTAAGACACTTGCTCCTCAGAAGGAAAGTTATGACAAACCTAGAAAGTGTATTAAAAAGCAGAGACATCACTTTGCCAACAAAGGTCTGTATAGTCAAAGCTACGGTTTTTCCAGTAGTCATGTATGAATGTGAGATGAGATTTGGACCATAAAGAAGACTGAGCATCAAAAAGTCGATGCTTTCAAATGGTAATGTTGGAGAAGACTCTTGACAGTCCCTTGGACTGCAAGGAGCTCAAACCAGTCAATCAGGAAGGAAATCAACCGTGAATATTCATTGGAAGGACTGATGTTGAAGCTTCAGTAGTTTGGCCACCTGATGGAGAGAGCCAACTCACTGGAAAAAACCCTCATCCCTCGTGCTGGGAAAAATTGAAGGCAGAAGGAGAACGGGACAGCAGAGGATGAGATGGTTAGATAGCATTACCAACTCGGTGGACATGAATTTGAGCAAACTCAGGGAGATAGTAAAGGACAGGGGAGCCTGGCGTGCTACAGTCCATGGGGTTGCAAGGAGTCAGACACAACTTAGCAACTGAACAACAACATGAACATTGGGGTGCATGTATTATCTTTTTCAATAGTGTTTTTGTTTTTTCTGGATATGTATCCAGGAATGGAATTACTGGATTATATGGTAGTTTTTATTTAGTTTTTTGAGGAACTTCCACACTCCTTACCATAGTGGCTGTACTAGTTTATATTCCCACCAACAGCATACAAGTGTTCCCTTTTCTCCACACCCTCACCAGCATTTGTTATTTGTACACTTTTTCATAGCCATTCTGACAGGTGTGAAGTGATATCTCATTGTGGTTTTCACTTGCATTTCTTTAATAATTGGCACTGTTGAGTGTCTTTTCATGTGCCTGTCAGCCATCTGTATGTCTTCTTTGGTGAATTATGTATTCAGGTCTTTTGCCATTTTTAATGAAGTTTTTTGAGTTTTTTTCATATTGGGTTTCATTTTTTCATATTATATATTTGAGGTGTTAGCCCATTGTAGGTCACATCATTTGTAAATATTTTCCTGCATTCAGTAGATTATCTTTTTGTTTTGTCAGTAGTTTCCTTTACTGTCCAAAAGCTTTTAAGTTTAATTAGATCCAGTTTATTTAGTTTTGCTTTTATTTCTTTTGCCTTAGGAGGCAGATCCAGAAGACATATTGCTATAACTTATGTCAAAGAATGTTCTGCCTGTGTTCTCTTCTGGGAGTTTCATGGTTTCGGGTTTTACACTTATATCTTTAAACCATTTTGAGTTTATTTTTGTATATGATGTGAGGGAATGTTCTAATCTAGAAAGATATATATATATTTTTAAGAGCAACTTTATAGAATTATAATGAACATACTTTTTTTTCCCCAGAATAATGCTTTTATTATTTTAAAAAATTTAATTCTTTATGGGAAAGTTCAAACATATATGAGTGGAAATAATTATATGGTAAACTCTGATGTACTTATCACATAGCCAGTCAATTCATAGCCAATCTTTTTTCATCTGTATCCCCAACTCCCTTCCATCTTACCCATATCCTTTTGAAACAAATCTCAGATACCATATCATTTCATCAATAAATATTTCAGGATGCATCTAACTGAGGTCTTAAAAAATAACAATTTATAACTAAAAATAAACAATAATTATTTACTATCACAAAATTTCTAATCAATATTTAAATTTCTGACCATACCACAACTTTTAAACATGTTTATTTCTTTGGATGAATATACTTTAAATTGCACATATTTAAAGTGCACAATTTGGGAGTTTGGCATATATATATACACCTGTGAAACTATCACCATAATCAAGATAATAAACATATCCATCATCCCCAAAAGTAGAAAAATATATATTTGGATAAACTGACAAGAAGGTAGTAGTGGGAAGAGAAATTTATTTTAAAGGAGAGAAGATAGTAGAGCCAAACCAAAGGAGCAAGTGGAATCTAAATATTTACCTCAGTTATTCATTCAAAGGCCTTTTTTTTTTTCTTTCTCCTTTTTCCTGGTATATCCTGTATTACCACTGAAGTTGTAATTTTTTAACTAAATGATGTCAAAATAAATGATAGATTTCTTTAAAACACAGTATCAGTTACAGAAAAACAGTGTAGCTGTAGAATTTGATTGGGACTATACACTGCAAGCCCTCAGATTTCCCACCACTTCATATGTATCTTTGTATCTTTATATATCAACACCTTAAAACCTCTAAATTGTGTGTCTTCTCTTACAGCCCAATTAAAGGATATTGCCTATGGCACCAAGCAGTACAAATTTAAGCCAGAAATCATGCCGGATGACTCAGTTGATGAATTTGATGAAACCATTCACTTAGAACGAGGGGAAAATCTATTTGAAATCCATATCAACAAAGTAACCTTTTCTTCCGAAGTTTTACAGGCATCTGGGGATAAAGAGCCTGTCACCTTCTGTACCTACGCTTTCTATGATTTTGAACTACAGACAACTCCCATAGTACGGGGCCTTCACCCAGAATATAACTTTACTTCTCAATACCTCGTTCATGTTAATGACTTATTCTTACAATACATTCAGAAAAATACTGTCACTCTTGAGGTCCATCAAGCTTACAGCACAGATTATGAAACAATCGCAGCTTGTCAGTTGAGATTCCATGAAATTCTAGAAAAAAGTGGTCGAATATTTTGCACAGCAAGTTTGGTTGGTGAGTACAGTCTTACAGACTTTGGCTGTTTGAATCCCTGATTGGTTTCTATATTAATAAGGCATTTCACATTAGTATCTTCTCTCACAGATTCAGGGTGCCTTTAGGGTAAGGACAGTGTTCTCTGATTCAGCTGCCCACTGTTGATTGCACTCTTAAATGTCATTGATAATGTCAGTACAATGGCTGTTAATTTTTTAAAGCTTCTTAGTACAAATGTTTATTTACCATGTTGATATCTGTTTGATTAAACATTAATTATAGTATGTTGATCAAATATTTTTTAAAGAGCGTATCATTATCACTGTTACTGAGCACTGGGAATACTGTGATCAGTAATAAATAAGACAGATGAAGCCCCTGCCCTCCTGTAGCTTACCTTCTAGAGGGGAAGATGGGCTGTAAAACTATACACCTATCCTTAGATATGAAAGATGATCAGAGCAAGAGGCTAAAGAGAGAGATGGAAGGCTGCTAGTTGAGATAAGGACTTCCCTACAGGATGACACTGATAGAGAGACCTGAATAAAGGTCCGTATCAGCCATGGGGCCGCTAAGCCCATGCACCGCAACTAGAGAGCGCGTGTGCTGCACCTAGGACCCACGGCCAAATAAATACTTTTAGAAACATTTTTTAACAAGAAAGCTGCATGTCAGCACCCAGGGGAAGATTGTTTCAGGCAGAGGGAACAGCAAGCACAAAGGCCTGAGGGAAAACAAACCCGACCGATTAGAGGAACATCAAGGAGGCCTGTGACGAGAGCAGAGATGACAGTAAAGCAGTAGGCAGGGATCCGATCATGCTGTAGAGCTTTGTGGGTCATGTTTGGACTTTTTATTTCTGTGACTGATGCAAGTCATTGGATAGTTTTGAGAAGGTGAGTTACGAGATCACACGTAGGTTTTCTTTGTGTTTTGTTTGTTTGTTTGGCTGTGCTGGGTCTTCATTGCTGCACACTGGCTTTCTCTAGTTGCAGCAAGTTGGGGCTACTCTGTAGTTGCAGGCAGCTTTTCTTGCTGCGGAGCACAGGCTCACAGGCTTCAGTAATTACAGCACTCGGGCTCAGTAGTTGCAGCTCACAGCCTCAGTAGTTATGATACTTGGGCTTAGTTGCTCCACAGCATGTGGAATCTTCCCAGAGCAGGGATCAAATCCATGTCCTGTGCATTGGCCGGTGGGTTCTTATCCACCACACCACCAGGGAAGTCCAAAACACATAGATATTGGAAGAACCATGCTGGGTGCTGTGGCAGGAATAGTCTATACAGGCCAAGAGGGGAAATAGGACCATTTTCAGGTGATTGCATTAATCTGTGGAAAGAGGATGGTGGCTTGGATTAAGGTAATGATAATGAAAGTAGTGATAAGACATAGTCATATTCAGTGTAGGTTAACTCTTCTTTAAAAACTTGTTCATCAGCTGAATGTAGAGAAACAAGAGAAACAGGCAAGGTAAGAATTTTGGTGTGAACAGCTAGAAGAATGATGAAGCCATTTGTTGAAATAGGTTGGGGAGAGGAACAGATTTGAGGAAGAAAACTTAAGAATAGTGTCTGAACAAGATTGACCTGCCTATTAGACAGCCAAGTGGAAATGTCACATGAGCAGTTGGATATAATAGTCTGATGGTCAGGGATAGAAATATAAAAGTGGGATTCATTAGCATACAGAATATATTTTAAGCCTTAGATCCAGATAATTTCACAGAGTAACTGTACATAAAGAAGAGAAACGGACCAAAGATTGAGCGTTGGGAAACTAAAATTTAGCATTCAAGAGGACGAGGAAGAGCCACCAAAAGGCAACTAAGGAGTCACCGGTGAAGAGGGAGATAAACCAAGAGTATAAACCAAGAGAGAAACCAAGTATAACCAAGAGATGAACCAAGAGATCCTAGAGGCCAAACAAAGAAGCCTTCTCAAGAAAGAAAGAAGCTGACTTAGGTTCTAGGGAGGGGTTTTATTTTATTGATTGCATAGATAATATATTCACATGGTTCAAAAAATCCTGCCCTCAAAAACTTAGTGTCATAGAGAAGTAAACTGGTGAAGTGACAGTTGCCAAAGCAGTCAGTGCCCTAATGGGGACATAGTCCTCAATCCCTGCAAAGGAAGCAGGAAGCTCTCCAGTCTCCTGGGAGCCATAGAGGAAGTCGTCACAGAGGAAGAGAGATAAAGAGCCACAGAGTTGTGAGAAGAACTGAAGATGTGCAGGGCAGACATGCAAGGGTGTATTACGTACAGTATAGATTTGGCAATAGGTATGGTGTTGGAATGTGAAGTGAAGTGGGCCTTAGAAAGCATCACTATGAACAAAGCTAGTGGAGGTGATGGAATTCCAGCTGAGCTAATTCAAATCCTGAAAGATGATGCTGTAAAAGTGCTACACTCAACATGCCAGCAAATTTGGAAAACTCAGCAGTGGCCACAGGACTGGAAAAGGTCAGTTTTCATTCCAGTCCCAAAGACAGGCAATGCCAAAGAATGCTCAAACTACCGCACAATAAAGTATGGTATCTTCTAAAACATTAAAAGGGTTTCATGGGGACTCCCTGAAGGTCAGGAAGCAACAGTTAGAACTGGACATGGAACAACAGACTGGTTCCAAATAGGAAAAGGAGTATGTCAAGGCTGTATATTGTCACCCTGCTTATTTAACTTCTATGCGGAGTACATCATGAGAAACACTGGACTGGAAGAAACACAAGCTGGAATCAAGATTGCCGGGAGAAATATGAATAACCTCAGATATGCAGATGATACGACCCTTATGGCAGAAAGTGAAGAGGAACTAAAAAGCCTCTTGATGAAAGTGAAAGTGGAGAGTGAAAAAGTTGGCTTAAAGTTTAAAGCTCAACATTCAGAGAACGAAGATCATGGCATCCAGTCCCATCACTTCATGGGAAATAGATGGGGAAACAGTGGAAACAGTGTCAGACTTTATTTTTTGGGGCTCCAAAATCACTGTAGATGGTGATTGCAGCCATGAAATTAAAAGACTTACTCCTTGGAAGAAAAGTTATGACCAACCATACTTTGCCGACTAAGGTCCGTCTAGTCAAGGCTATGGTTTTTCCTGTGGTCATGTATGGATGTGAGAGTTGGACTGTGAAGAAGGCTGAGCGCCAAAGAATTGATGCTTTTGAACTGTGGTGTTGGAGAAGACTCTTGAGAGTCCCTTGGACTGCAAGGAGATCCAACCAGTCCATTTTGAAGATCAGTCCTGGGATTTCTTTGGAAGGAATGATGCTAAAGCTGAAACTCCTGTACTTTGGCCACCTCATGCGAAGAGTTGACTCGTTGGAAAAGACTCTGATGCTGGGAGGGATTGGGGGCAGGAGGAGAAGGGGACGACCAAGGATGAGATGGCTGGATGGCATCACGGACTCAATGGACGTGAGTCTGAGTGAACTCCGGGAGTTGGCGATGCACAGGGAGGCCTGGCGTGCTGCGATTCATGGGGTCAGAGAGTCGGACATGACTGAGTGACTGAACTGAACTGAACTGATGGTATTTTCCCCTGTAGTTATGGTACAGTAGAAAAATTAGGAAGGTGCCAAAGATTTCTTGAAATTTGAATTATAATGTGGAATATCTCATAGTTTTGAGGTTTCATATTGTATCTATCAGACTACATTGAGTGCAGCTTGTTTAAAAAAAAATAGCATCAGAAAAAAAATCTTTTTTCATGTTAGAAGGATTGAAATAGTGTGAATTAGACTACCTCAAACATAGTTTTTTAATAATATTTAATACACAGTGAAACTCATACTTGCAGAAGTAATTTATCCTCTTTTTCTCTGTTATTTGCCAGTCACACACCATCTGTGCAAGTCATATATTATTTTATTCAGTATAAAATTTATAGTTTTAATGCCTAATACCATTGATGTTTGTTTTACTGGTATGTATTTTGATTTATGGGGCCACTTTAACAGTGAATTATGTATCGGTTTGTAGGAACTAAAGGAGACATCTCCAATTTTGGCACAGTGGAATACTGGTTCCGATTAAGAGTTCCCATGGATCAAGCGATTCGGCTTTATCGAGAACGGGCAAAGGCTTTGGGATACATAACATCAAATTTTAAGGGGCCAGAGCAAATACAATGGGTAAGCTTGTTTGACTTTACAACCCTTTTATGACACGGAAATTTTATAGTATTTCTTTATATTACCATGCTTTAAACTGAAATCACTTTCTTTCACAGCCATCAAGTGGCTTTTTTTTTTTTAAGCTTTTTATGTCAAAATAATCATAGACTTAACAGGAAATAGCAAAAATGTACAGAGGTCCCGTGTAGCTTTCACCCTGCTTCTCCCAGTTGTAATATTTTATGTAACTATAGTATAGTATCAAAGCCAGGAAATTGACATTGGTACAGTACTATTATGGTACAGTACGATTAACTAGGCGAGTACTGTTAACTAGGCTACAGACTTTATTCAGATTTTCTAAGTTTTTACATGCACTTATGTGTGTATGCATGTACACTGTTATTTGTGTATGTGTGTGTGTGTATGTTTATGTAGGAAGAAGCAGAGTTCAATGCAGTTTTATCATTTGTATATAATCATGTATCAACCACCACAATCAAGATACAGAATTGATCTGTCACCCCAAAGGAACTCCCTTGTGCTATTCAGGACACTTTTGAAAAATAGAATTGCAATGCTAATATTACACATCAGTTGTAACTTTAATTACAATTTCTGCTGTTAAGGAAATGAATAGCTGTTCTTGGAGTTTCAGTTATTCTTTTTTTCCAACCATTTCCAACTTCTTCCGAGCTGTTTCAGAAACCTGTAGCTTTCTGAAATGCAAAGTAGAATATAAAATGAATATTCTTTTACTGAGAATTAGAGGTTTAAAAGCAATTCCTCAGAGTAGCATTTTCCAAACTGTGTTTCATGAAGTCTTAACAGTCTTATTTCCAGAAGAATTCCATGATCCAATAAATGCAGAAAAGACTGAATTGAGCAAAGTTAAATAAGACCCTTGACTTTAGGGCTTCTTTTGAGATTTGAGTATAATCGAATCTCAAGAGGAAGCATGAAGTATACACTTAAGTAACAAAGGGATAGAATACAGTAGAAATATTTTGGAATGTCTATTCAAGGCACAATTCTCTTTTTTCACTTGGAACTGCCCTCTCTTCCAATCCATGGGGCTGGGCCCCCAGTGGCCAGCTTTACGTTTGATGATCCTGCTCTTTCCCACTCCACCCAATTATAATTAATGATTTAGTAATAGCCGCCTGCCTCCAACTGAGCCAATCAGATTCTGCTTTCTGAGATCAAGAGAGAGTAAGTCTCTCCATGGCTGAAATGTGGGAAGCTGGGAGCTATAGCGCAGCCATCTGCCACCATGTTAAACTGCAAAGGAAAGAAAATGTATCTAGAAAGAGAATAATGAGCAAGCATACAGAGAAAAATGAAGAACTAGATGGAGAGTAAATTCCTTTAGTTTTCCAGTCCCATTCCCTTCCTAAGACACAACCACATTTCTGCTACACAGTTCTGTGAGATAGCCCTATAGCCTTATATTAAAGGCTTCCAAGGTGGAGCAGTGGTAAAGAAGCCACCTGCCCATGCAGCAGATGTTAGAGATGTGGATTCAGTCCCTGGGTCCGGAAGATCCCCTGGAGAAGGAAATGGCAACCCACTCCAGTATTCCTCCCAGGAAACTTCCATGGACAGAGGAGCCTGGCGGGCTACAGTCCATGGGGTGGCAAAAGAATCAGACATGACTGAGTGACTATGCATGCTCTTATATTAAAGTCTCTTTTCATTGTATTTGCTTGGTGAAATCAGTTTTTATAGCTTTCAATTCAAAGAACCGTGATAATATAACATTGATTCCCAAACTTAAAGAATGGCACCCATGTCCCAGCAATCATCTTTCTGGATTAATGCTCTTCAGAGCACACCTTGGGAAATGCCATTATGAAAAAGGGAATTAGAAATAGTGAAACCACATGATTTATTAATTTTTGTAATTTGAAGAGTTTTAGACTTCCAGTTTATGATTTGAATGAACCATTTAGTGGTGGAACTTCAGCTTTTGTGGGTAGGGTTGAGGGGAGAAGCAGAAGGGGTACTTTGTAAATCATTCCACTCAGTCCCTCTATAGCCAGATGCAAAGTAGCCCTGGGAAAGCAGTACTGTGATTCCCTTCTCAGATTGGCACCCCACTCCAGTACTCTTGCCTGGAAAATCCCATGGGTGGAGGAGCCTGGTAGGCTGCAGTCCATGGGGTCACGAAGAGTCGGACCCGACTGAGCGACTTCCCTTTCACTTTCATGCACTGGAGAAGGAAATGGCCACCCACACCAGTGTTCTTGCCTGGAGAATCCCAGGGACAGGGAAGCCTGGTAGGCTACCGTCTATGGGGTCGCACAGAGTCAGACACTACTGAAGTGACTTAGCATACCACCGGATGTCTCCACTAAGGAGATTATGACTTCAATTCTGTTTTCTTTTTCTTATAAGCTTCTCTAGAATCAAAAATTCCAGATGTTCAACCCAGATTCAAAAATACAGTGAAAGAGGGGTCCCTGCATGGGAGGTGAAGAGTTCTCTGACACTGCAACACTGCATTGTTTTGTCCCAGATCACATCGGCTACGAAAGGCTTAGCATTTCGTCAAGGCAGTTGTTCGCTAGAGTACTTGTGCACCAATTGCCTGAGTAATAGTTCCATAGAGGGCCATAGAGTCGCTTCCAACTCTGCCTGATAACTTCCTTTGCTCATCTGTCTTCTGAAAAGTCCCTCCAATCCAAGATTTTACCCCTCCAAAGTTTCTCTCTCACTCTGTTCCCTTGTTGCTTGGCCTCAGGTTCTGCATCCCCAAATCCCATTGGTTCAGGATGAGGGCCAACCCAAATATAACAAAATTGTCTGTCTGGGTGGGTACCATCAAGTTCATTGGTTCTCACTTAAGAATGAGATATGATCAGAATAACTGGAATAGTTGAAGCATTAGCTGTTAATAAAATTGTAAACTAGGGAACATTTATCTTTGAACCTATCTGCTCACTTTACTTGCTAAGCATTAAATAGAATTTAAAACATCAGACTATTTTCTTGGCTTTATTTATTTTTGTTTGTTTGTTTTAACAGCAATCTCTACATGTATGTTCACTCTTTTATAGTTGCTGCTAGCTAACAGCATCTGTACACAAGTTCTAGAGAATATTGGTTTTGAGTAAGCGTCAAGAGTCTTTTACTGAGAAATTCACTATGAAGTGAAAATCTGCAGTCTTTTGGTCCTTTTACAAAGTTATTGTGTTTGGGGGTTGGCAGCTGCTGTTTACTTTTCATTGTATTACTACTGTAATATAAATATGTATGTTTTTCCAGTTAAGTCATCAAGCACCCAAAACTGCTCAGCTCAGTTCTACTGATTCCACAGATGGCAACTTAAATGAACTTGATATTACAGTAAGAAGTTGCAACCACCTGCAGTCCCGAGCAAGCCACCTTCAGCCACACCCATATGTTGTGTACAAGTTTTTTGATTTTGCAGACCATGACACAGCCATCATTCCCAGTAGCAATGATCCACAGTTTGATGATCATATGTGTTTCCCAGTGCCAATGAATATGGATTTGGATCGATACCTTAAGTCAGAGTCTCTGAGTTTTTATGTATTTGATGATAGTGATACCCAGGAGAATATTTACATAGGAAAAGTCAATGTGCCTCTGATTTCATTGGCACATGACAGGTGTATTTCAGGTAAGCCTATTTCTTGAATCCATGAAATTGTTTAAAAAAAAAAACCTAAATTATTCCTCAGTGTTATTGATATGATCTATTTGTAACTAATCTTTCTAGCCTTCTAAGATAATCTTAAAGTTTGGACCCACACTATTATATTTTTGTAGTTATTTTCTTAATAGTTATTCTAAGAATTACAATATGCACCTCAACGTGACACAATGCACTTAAACTTAATGCTAATAACTTTCACTGAAATTTAGAAAAATCTACCCCAATATAATTCCATTCCCTCCCCCTTCCTTTGTGATACTGTTGTCATATATGTGTATGTGTATATATATATGTATATATATATATACATGGTATACCTATATGTGTTATAAACCCAAAAGTACAATGTTAGTTATTGCTTTATATAACTTTATGGCCTATAAGAGAAGGGAGATTATATGTAATTATAGGAAACTTTTATATTAACTTATGTATTTAGCATCTCTGGTATTTATATCTTCATTTGGGTTTGAGTTACTGTCTGGTGTCAATTGCTTACTCCAAATAGCTCTATTTCCTCTCCATCTTTTGTGTTATTATTTCATGTATTTTTTATCTTTATATATTATAAATCCTCAAGATAATAATTTTATAATTATGCAATTGTTTTTTTAATCAGTTAAGAAATGAGGGAAAACCGTATTTATACTTTTTCTAATTACCTATGTAGTTACCTTTATTCACCTCTGTTTCTTCATATTGATATGAGTTACCATCTGGTATAACTTCCTATTAGCCTGAAGAAATTCTTCTAATTTGCCTTGTGAGTCAGGTCTACTGGCAGTGAATTCACTTAAGCATTGTTATCTGGCAATGTCTTTATATGTAGCTTTTATTTTCTGAAGGATAGTCTTGCTGGGTATCATATTCTTAGTTGTCAGGTTTAGTTTATTTAAGCACTTTGAGTATATTGGACAGTTGATTCTGGCATTCATTGTTTCTAATGAGAAATCATCTGTTAATCTTTTTATGATTCCCTAATACATAATACAATTTTCAAGATTTTCTTTCTTTTTTGTGGGGGGTGGGGAGGGCGTTCAACAATTCCACTCTGATATGTTTAGTTGCAGATCCCTTTGTGCTTTTCTCTTTATAATTTGTTGAGCTTCTTTATGTAGAGAGTACTGTTAGGTATCAGATTTGGGGAGTTTTCTGCCCTTATTTCTTCAGTTATTTTTTTCTGCCCTTTCTTCCACTTCTTAGGTTCCTGTTACACATATGTTCATATGTTTAATGGTATCCTACAGATCTCTGAGGCTTTGTTCATTTTTTTTCATTTTTTCTTTTCAGCTTGGATAATCACTGTTGATTAGTCTTCAAGTTCATTGACTCTTCTGCCAGTTCATATCTCCTACTAAACCCCTCTATTGAATTTTTTCATTTCAGTAATTACACTTTTCAACTCCAGAACTCCTTTTTAGTTCTCTCTGTTTTTACTGAGATATGGTTGATGTATAATATGTTACAAGTATACAACATAGTGATTTGTCATTTTTAAGGGTTATACTCCATTTATAGTTGTAAAATATTAGCTATATTCCATATTTTATAATATATGCTAGTTCTCTTTTTTATCATTTCTCTCTCTTTATTATGTTCTCTGTTTTGTAATTCATTGTAATCACACTTTCCTTTAATTCTTTAAAGATGGGTTTATTTTTAGCTCTTTGAACGTATTTACAATAGCTGTTTTTAGGTCTTTGTCTGCCAAGTCTAACATCCGGATGCCCTGAGAAAGCATCTCTGGGTGACATTCTATCTGTGTATGTAGCACATTCTCCTTCCTGTTTCTTTGTGTATCTCATGAATTTTATGTGGTTTTTTTTTTTTTTTTTTTTTTTTTTGCTGTTGTTTAAATTTAGGCATTTAGGACACTGTAGATTCTAACCCTCCACAGGGTTTCTGTTGCTGTTATTGTTTGTTTGGTGACTTGGCCTGTAGCAGTTCTGTAGGTTTGTTTCCCTTGCTATAGCCACTGATATCTCTGCTAAGTTTTTGTTTTCATTTTAAGCCTGAACATAGTTTAGTGATCAGCCTATGGTTGTTGAAAGTTGTGTTCAAACACCTTGAGCTGTCAGGCCCCCAGCCTTTGCCTATGGGTCAATGTATGGCTTAGGTAATGCATTCAATGTTTAGATAGTCTATAAGTCTCACATTCAGCCAGGGACAAGTAGCTTCTTCTTGTTCAGTTGCTAAGTCATGTCCAACTCTTTGTGACCCCATGACCTGCAGCATGCCAGGCTTCCCTGTCCTTCACCATCTCCCAGAGTTTGCTCAAACTCATGTCCATTGAGTGGCCAAATATTGGAGCTTCAGCTTCAACATCAGTCCTTTCAGTGAATCTTCAGGGTTGATTTCCTTTAGGATTGACTGGTTTGATCTCCTAGTTCTCCAAGGGACTCTCAACAGTCTTCTCCAGCACCACAGTTCAAAAGCATCAATTCTTCTGTGCTCAGCCTTCTTTATGGTCCAACTCTCACATCTGTACCAGACTACTAGAAAAACTATAGCTTTGACTATATGGACCTTTGTTGGCAAAGTGATGTCTCTGCTTTTTAATATACTGTCTAGGTTTATCAGGTAGCTCTCATAGCTTAGTCAATAAAGAATCTGCCTGCAGTGCAGGAGGCCCAGGTTCAATTCCTAGTTGAGAAAATCCCCTGGAGAAGGAAATGGCAACCCACCCCAGTATTCTTGCCTGGAGAATCCATGGACAGAGGAGCCTGGCATGCTGCAGTCCACGGGGTCGTGAGAGTTGGACACAACTTAGCGACTAAACCACTAGGTTCATCATAGCTTTTCTTCCAAGGAGCAAGTGTCTTTTAATTTTGTGACCGCAGTCATCATCTGCAGTGATAAGTCTGTCATTGTTTCCATTTTTTCCCCATCTATTTGCCAAGTAGCTTCCTAGAGCCTTTTCTGACTCCTATTGTTCTTACTGAGGTTTAGTAAATTTTCTTGAACAAGTGCTTTCTTAATTTGGTGTATACCTTTGATCAATTTCTGGAGTTCCTAAATGAACTTTTTTGACCATTTTATGTGGTGTTATCATTGCTTTTTGTGGAAAATATTTACTGATCTCTTCACTCAGCCATTCTGTAAGTCTCACCTGTGCCTATAATAGAAGTTTCTCACCTCCCTATATTCCACCTGTATCCTTTTTTTCTACTTAAAGTCTAGAGTTGTTTAGTTTTTCCTAGCCAGCCATTAGAAGCCATTGAGAACCAAGTAAAGGATACCTCTAAACAAACGTTATGCTTGAAATAAATATAGGTTTGTTTTTTTCAAATCAGGGATTTTCATATTGAAAACTCTAGTAGAAGGATTAAAATGTGTGATTCAGTATTACATATTCAGCTAGGTGATACTTTATGTTTTGGATGGTTTGTTTATTTTATAGACATTTTTTGCTGTGCTACTGTTAATTTGGAATGATTTAACAGATCCCAGTAAAATGTATTTAAAATTATAATAGAATAATGTAGTAATATAAGGACTCCTTAGGATATATACATTATTATGTATTATATATAAATTTTGAAGTTTTAATGTATTTTTCTACAGAGATACAAGAATATCAAGTCAAAAATGAAGGTTATTTGAGCTATAACCCAGATAATATCCTAGAAGAAGGCTAAAAATTCTGAAGAATCTCTGAATTTAATTTCAGTGAATTAAAATATTTATAAGCCAATTTTCTCCTCTTTGAATAGGTATTATCTGTGAAGTCTTAACTTTTAAAAGCAGTCTGCTTGAGAAATGAACCTGTCATAGGTCCTTTTGTCTTATTTTATTCTCTTACGCCATTTGAGTTGTGAGTAAAAGCTAAACTTATTTGTAAAGTTGTGGGTAGTTTCTTTTTTCTGTTCTTTAATTCTTATGGTAATAAAACTTCCCTCTAGCATTAATTACAATATTTTTGTAATTTGACAGGCATATTTGAGTTAACAGATCATAAAAAGCACCCTGCTGGAACTATTCATGTTATATTGAAATGGAAATTTGCTTACCTTCCACCAAGTGGTTCTATAACAACTGAAGACTTAGGAAATTTCATACACAAAGAAGAGTCAGAGGCTGTTCAGAGACTACCTCCAACATCCCCTGTTAGTGCACGAATTGTAGTGAGTAGCAGTGACTTTGAATTTCCTGTAAAATTATTATTATTCCTACATTATTATTATTATTCCTTAATAAATAGCCACATAAAAGAGAAAAAAATCTGAAAAGTATGTTCATTATACTCAGTTTGACATATTGGTTTATCTTAGGCACCAACACCTAAACCAAGACGTTTAACAACTAAAGATAAGAAGGTATCTTTTATGGATATCACGCCACATCAGCATTATGTAAGTAGTAAACATTCAGAACACTGCTTCCCCCACCCCACTGCATAACAAATATTTGAAATAAATGAATAGTATACCCTACCTGATTAAAGGGAAACATATAAAACACTTCTTCCTGTAAAATGTTACCTTTGTAACTGGCACTGTGTGTAAACGTTAAACGATCTTACTCTTGATCTGAATCTTCCGTTGGCCCCATGTCTCTCTCGAGATACTGCCCCCAGTCTTCTTTCCCCATTTACCACAAAGCAAAACAGAACAAAACTCTTCAAAAAGTTGTCTTAATTCTGTCTCCCTTTCCTCAAATTGTTCCTTGCTCACACTAGTAAAACTTTTCCTCATTAAAACCACTTTGGTAAGGTCACAGTGACTGTCACTTTGCTACATCCAGTGATCAATTCCCTGTCCCTTTCTTAATCTCCCAGCAACTTTTGACACAGTGGAATACTTGCTTCTTTCCCTCTTGGCCTCTGGAATACCATGCCTTCCTAGTTTTTCTCCAGCTTAACTTACTCTTCTCATTCACCTGGAGCATATCTCTAAATGCTCAAGTTCCTCAGCAGTCAAGCTTCAGACCTAGACCCCTTCTCTTCTCAGTCTGCACCTAGGTGAAAGAGACCTTATCCAAAAAAACAAAACAAGTGAACAAACATAACAACACAAAGGCATAGTCATAGATCGTCAAAGAAACAGGGAACAAATGTGGTTGCTAGAGGGGTTGAGGGAAAGGAAAAATAGACAAAAGAGATGAGATACAGACCCCCAGATGTAAAATGGATGGGTCATGGATATGAAATGTGCAATACAGGGAACACAGTAACTGTATCTTTGTATGCTGACTCAGCCTAATCACTGCACTTGTTGCAGTGATCATTTTGAAATGTAGAGAAACATCAGATCACTGTGTATTTTAACAGAAAACTAATACAGTGTTATAGGTCAGTTATACTTCAAAACCACATACATGCACTACCATGTGTTCAATGGATAGCCAGTGGGAATCAGCTCTGTGGGCACCAGGTGTTCAACCTGGTGCTCTGTGAAAACCATGAGGAGGTACGATGGGGCAGGGGTTTGGGGGGAGGTTCAGGATGGAGGGGACACGTGTGCTTGTGGCTGATTCACACTGTTGTATGGCAGAAGCCAACACAATATTATAAAGCAATTATCCTCCAATTAAAAATAAATTTTAAAAAGCTCATAGAAAAAGAGATCAGATTTCTGGTTACCAGAAGCAGGGGATGGGGAAGGGAAAATTGGATGAATGTGGTCAAAAGTACAAACTTCCAGTTGTAAAGTAAATAAGTATTAGGGATATAATGTCCAACATGATAAATATAATTAATACTGCTATAAGTTATATATGAAAGTTCTTAAGAGAGTAAATGCCAAGTGTGTATGTATGTGTGTGTGAAAAAGTCTTGGGATGATTTAGGATTTAACAAAAAATAGAAAATAACATATACGCACATTTTCACATTAATATAAGGAGACCTCTACTCTTCCTGAAGATAGGAAGGAAATTTTGCCAGAAGTGGAACATATACCAGGAAGAGAAATTGATATGCCAACTGTTTCACATATTCCCGAGGTATGTGTTTACATTAAAATTATCTTGAAAGGTTTCTTGTTTAAATACTTTGTCATGATCATTGGGACTTCCCTGGTGGTCCAGTGGTTAAGAATCCCCCTGCCAATACAGGGGATACAGGTTCAATCCCTAGTCCAGGAACTAAGATCCCACATGCTGCAGGGCAACTGAGATCGTGAGCCTCAACTTCTGAAGCCTGCACACTGTGGAGCCTGTGGTCTGCAACCAGAGAAGCCACCGCAACCAGAAGCCTGCATACCACAACTAGAGAGTAGCCTCCAATTGCCACAACTAGAGAAGGCCCACGTGCAGCGACAGAGAGCCCCATGTGCCGCAATGAAGACCCAATGCAGCCAAAAACGAAAAAAAAAAAAAATTTTAAGAAATCATATCACTGATCATATTCTATATGACTTCCTTGGAATAGAAAGGTCTAACATATTACCAGTGTAATAGTTATAATTATGCAGACATTAGCAGGTAGTAAATATACATACAAATTAAAGTATAATGTAAAATTCATTTTGAGATTAATGCTTTCTGATATTTAGTTTGTAATCAGATTTTAATTTATCTGCATATTTTCATTTGTGCAGCTTAAGTGATTATTTTCTCATGAATATAAAGTGCATGCCAGTATATTTACTTGCTTTATTATCATTCAGGGGCTTCAGCAAGAATGCTATAAATGTGATATAAGCAATAATATATCACTGTGCTTTTGCTTCTTCAGATTCCTCAGGAAAGCAGTGTAGATAAGGTAAAAGAGAATACTGAGAAAACGCAGCAAGGAAAGGACAACGATGTGTCTTTACTGTCTGAGGGTCAGCTTGCAGAACGAAGTTTGATTTCTTCCGAAGATGAAACAGAAATAACTGAAGAACTGGAACCAGAAGGTGACTTCCTTTTTTAAATTACCATTATTTCCCTGACTCTGCTTTGTTTCATCTGTTCACGCCTCATAGAACATCTTTATTTAATCATGAGTCTACTTCATGATAGCTGTTTCTTGACAGAAATGATGGGATGTAATTCAGTCTCGTCAGGTGTGGTCAGGTGGAACTGTTGCATATCTTCTTATTTCAAACTCAGAGCACCATAATGGAATGCAAGTATTGTTGCTGACCATGTTCCAAATATATATTTTAAATGACTTTATATTCTCTTTGGGTTCAGTACTATTATCTGGGTTATTCTAGAGGACTTAATTTTTTTTAAATGAAGAAAGAAAGGCAACTTACATACAACATGATTTCACTTATATAAACATCTAGAAAAGGCAAACTAATCTATTGTGACAGAAAGCATTTAAGTGGTTCCCTAGGGAAGGATGAATGGAAATAGAAAGATGCAGGAGGAAAAACTTTACAGGGGGCATCAAGAAATATTGGGGGTGATAGACATGTTCACTATCTTAATTATGGTGATGGTTTCATAGAATTATATATTTGTCAAAATACATGTTTCTAAAATGTAAATACAAATTTTGCACACAAATTTATGTGGTTTATTATATGTCAACTTTACTGCAATAAAAACTAAAACTTCTAAAAATATTTTTAAATAGTAGGAATAACTTTATTTTTTACACAATAGTTTAGGTTAGGCTATTGGAAAATATGATTATCATGTTCTTTAAAAATTTTTTATTTTAATTTTATACTTGAACAAGCAATATTTTTATTCTCTTTTCTCTCTTATAAAATGTAGTTCAGTTCAGTCGCTCAGTCTTGTCTGACTCTTTCCAACCCCATGGACTGCAGCACACCAGGCTTCCCTGTCCTTCACCATCTCCTGGAGCTTGTTCAAACTCATGTCCATCAGGTTGATGATGCCATCCAACCCTCTCATCCTCTGTTGTCCCTTTCTCCTCCTGCCTTCTGTCTTTCCCAGCATCAGGATCTTTTCCAATGAATCAGTACTAAAATGTAATGTAAACCTAATTATCTTCAGTGCCAAAAAAATTCAGACATGATTATCATATTTTTCTTTTATGGTTATCCTTGTAATGTATGCTTATTTCTCTCCACTTCACAGGGTACAAATGTAATAGGTTTAACAGATTTAAACCAATAAAATTTTATTTCTTAACAGATGAAGAAGACAGATCAGCTTCTGACAGTGATGAGTGTATTATTCCAGGTTCTATCTCCAAGAATATCAAACAGGTCAGTAACCTGATATCAACCAAAAATGTTCTGAAATAAAGCTGATTTTCATTCATAGTTTGTCAGTCTCCATATATGAAAATCTTAAGGAAGAATATTTCTGGGAAAAATTTTATGTGTTATCATAATCTTATCCAAGTAATTATCTAGTATAAGAAAATTTTATTTATACTTTCATTAGATAATGGGCCATAACATTTAAGTGTTAGTTTTGCTTACATGTTTTAGAGTACCTAACATCTGTAGCTTCAGTAGTTACTTGTTCAAATCAGTTGACTTCTCTGACTCCTTCGCAGAGCCATTATACAAAGATATATTAAATCAAATCTGAACTTTAAAGAATTTCCAAAATGTGAGAGTGCCTTTAAAACTATAGTAAGTTACATATGTAAATTCATAGACTGTTCATATCTAAATATGTCACTGATAATCTGTTAAAGTTATTTCATTCTACCCAAAAATTAAACTTTCTTAGAAGGTAATTTCATATATATATACTTTGCTTGTTTTGTAGCACATTGCTGAAAAGTAGTATATATATAAATTGAAGTTTTGAAAAAAAAGTTATACTTTAATTTACATAGAAAGTATCCCACTTACCAGAGCATTTTTCATTGTCGGGGAGAAAAAAGGTTTTATAAAGTAAACGTAAGTAAAGTGGTAGCTTTTTTATTCATCCAAGTTAATTTTCCTGAAATGATTAATTGTATTCCTTTAATTTTTTTAGAATTTCCCCTTTAAAAAAAAAAGAAAAAATAGAATTTCTACTTTCTTGTTTTAAGAATTGCAATACTTATTTCAACTCTTAAAATCTCATATTTTTAGCTTAATCTCTCTGCTGAACAGACTCATAGAACAGAACATTTCAGATGTCACAGGTGCCTCCATAAAATAGAGAAACCCATTGTTTCTGTGATTGAGAAATACAGATGATTGATAAATACTTCATCTGTCCAAAGTTTTATTATCATTGTTATATGATTGTTAATTATCATAACATCATTTAATGTATAGCATACTGATATATGGAATTCTCCAGTATTCTTGCCTAGAGAATTTCATGGACAGAGGAGCCTGGCGGGCTACAGTCCATGGGGCCACAAAGAGTTAAACATGACTGAGACAGTAGCACTTTCACTTTCACCCACATTAGGGTTTTCCAGGTGGTGCAGTGATTAAGAATATGCCTGCCAGTGCAGGAGACATGGGTTCCATTCCTGGATCAGAAGATCCTCTGGAGTAGGAGATGGCAACCTGCTCCAGTATGCTTGCCTGGAAAATTCCATGGACAGAGAAGCCTGGCAGGGGTCCATGGGCTCTCAGAGTTGGACACGACTGAGCACACACTCATGCACCCACGTTAAGGAGTATAATCCACCTGACTCAGTCTGCCAGCTCAGATGTTAAATCTTGTCCAGAGACACCTTAACAGACTTACCCAGAATAATGTCTGACCAAACATTTGTATACCTCATGGCCCAGTCAACTTGACATATAAAGTTAACCATCACATCATTTTACTAAGAACACTCCATTTAAGAGTAGTAAGCCTGCAAGTTTGATTCAGATATTTCTTTCTCACATTCTTCACATTTCTTTCTCAGTAGTTCTGCAAGACTCTGCTTACTTTCATCATGATTTTTGGATACCTTACATGGTTTAGCCTTTGAACATAAAAGTATGAGATACTGAATCAGTCCTAGGGCCTAAGGGACTAGTACCAAAGGATTTACTTCTCTAGCAGATTTACAAACAGCACTCATCTGTCTTATTATAACTCAGTGATTCCCAGGGATTCACCATCTGCAATTGGTAATCACGTCTCCCTAAGGGAGTAAATAGAGCATTCTGGCCCTGCCCTCAGGAAACATTACACTAATGGGGAAAATGTGTTCATGAAAAGTCAACTATTAAATCATCAGTTAAATTACAATCTAAAACAATCAGAAGACAGTATCACCAATGATTAGTAGATATTTGAGCTAAAGAATAAAGCTGTTCAGGGCCCATCTCCCTCATTTTCCAAATAAGTAAAGTGAGACCTTGAAATAAGATGACTTGCTGATAGTCATGCCACTAATTAAGGAAGTTCAGAGGAAGGGGAAATTTAGAGTGATTTTTCAATAGACTTTACTAAGGATATGCCCATAGTCTGCTCACCCACCCTTTTTCTTGTGAATTTTGGGTCTGCTTTTTCTCATCTTAAGATGATTTTTTTCTGCTTCACTTGCCCAAAGATAGCCCCACAAAATGCCCAAGCCCAAAGAGAAAGATCTGATAGCTACGTCTAGCCTCTGGATTGGATCCATGTTTATCAGTTGTGGTCCTTTGACCCATTCAACTGTAGCCAGTCACGTAGTGAAAAGCAGTGTCCACTTTGACTGTAACATCTCAAATATGGGGATACATGGCAGCAAGCACAAAGTCACGTGCATGCTAGTGCTGGCAGGGGATGCACAGTATGTTTCAGAAATAAGAATACACTAACTAGAGCAACCTTTCTGCAGAACAGGATAGAAGGTTTCAGGTGGAGAAGACTAAATATTTTGGATTTTATCTAGGAGATACTAGGGAGACATTGCAACAGTTAACTTTATTTTCTAAACATTGTATTCATCATCTAAAAGTCAGTTTCAAAGAATGGGGAAACGTTATCTAAAATTTTATCATCTCAGACCCGAGATTTTCAACCCGGGGCAGTTTTGCCATGCAAGGGATTCATTTTGGCAATGTCTGGAGGTATTTTTGGTTGTCACCCTGGGAGGGACTACTACTGGCATCTAGTGGATAGAAGTCAGGGTTGCTGCTTAACATGCTACAAAGCACAGGCCCCACAACAAAGACCTGTCTGGCCCAAAATGTCAGTAGTGCTGAGGCTGAGAAATCCTTTATTAGATTTTTCAGCGGAATCATGTATATATTGATAGCATTGTTAGCATCTCATTGCAATTGTACAGTGCTCTTAACTAAGAATAAAGAATTTAATTTAACAAAGAAGTTTAATGAAAGAGCTATTCCTCTAAAATAGTCAACTAATTCTAATGTACACATATATTTTTCCTTTGCAGTAAATTGCATTTTTTCCTTATTACTTCCAGAAAAGTAATTTGTGTTACTTTGCTACAGCCTAATACAGCCTTCACTATCAAAATGCGACTTCCTATGACGATTTTTGATGCCATCTCAGAAGTGTGAATTATTGTTTCAAGCAACCAGCTATTCTAAGCAATGCTTTATGCCTTGGTAGCCATTAATTAAGTTCCCATGTGGTTTTTCAAATTCTACGTTTAGTAGAAGGTACTGACCAGTACCTTATGTTAATAAGTGAAATTTAGTTTTATTAAATCATGTTAACAAATACAGTAAAATAGTATAACATCTGTGAACACAGGAACAAAACACAGGAGATCATCATAATGGTGAAATACAGCATTTTCTAGTGATTGTACCAATTTTTCTGTGTGCTCCTTTTGCGAATCATTTAATACCAGTCATGGAACTTTTTTCTTTATAAAGAGTGCAAAAGTGGTACAAAGAACTGAATACATTTCACTCAGATTCATCAGTTGTTAATGTTTGCTACACTCGTTTTAATCATTTCTATTCTCTCTCCTATATACATTTATATGTATATATGCATTATATACACACATTCATACATACATAGTTGTAGTGAATCATTTGATAGTTACAGAAATCATGCCCCTTTATCCCTAAATATTTCAGAATAATAATACAATACTACTATCTAATCTACAATTCTTAGTAAAATTTTGCGGTTGTCCCTGTATTATCACTTATAGCAAGTTATTAACCTGGTCCAGGATCAAATCTAGATCACACATTGCATTTAGTTGTCATGCCCCTTTGTCCTCCTTCAGTCCATAATGGCTCAGCCTTCCACTGAGTTAGTCTTTCGTAACATTGACTTTTTCTAAGAGTGCAGGCCATTTATGTTATAAAATGTCCTTCAATTTGAATTTGTGTGATTTCTCCCCTTATTGAATTCAACTTATTTGTTTGGGTAGGAACCCTACAGAAGCAGTGCTGTGTCCTTTTCAGTGCATGAAACCAGGAGACACAGAATGTCATTTTGTCCCACTGCTGATACTGACTTTTTAAGTGTAAAAACTTTTGTGGCTCCTTAATTTCTTCTTTCATCTCCTCTTTAAGAACTGCTTCAGATAGAAATCTCAGGACACTATTATAATAGCTTTCTTTGGAAGGTAAGGTATTACTGAATGGCTAATATGTAATATCTCCTTTAGTTCTCACAACTGTTCTTCATTCATTAGCATCTGCTGTGTGTCATACAAGAAGCAATCCATGGCTTCCAAAAATTTACAGTGTAGGGGAAGTACAATTATAGTGCAGAGGTCAGTGCTGGGAGACTGGGATGCACAACTGCTCTGAGAACATTCAAGAAGGGTGCCTAACTCAGCACGAGGGACCCTCATCAGGGATAGCTTCCTAGAGTCAGTGAAGCCTGAGCCAACTGTGGAAGATGATTAAGAGTTAGTGAAGCAAAGGAGAGCCATTATAGCCCAAAGGAATAAAAAGCATGAGACTGAGAGACTGCAGAGACCATGGCTTCTTCTCAGAGTCAGAATGGTTTTAGGATGGGCCAAGCCTAGGGCATACGGAGGGAGCCCCAGGAGATGCTGAAACGATAGGCCTGTCCAGAGCATTGAGGCCTCTGTATATCAGCTGAGGAAGCTGAAGTCTGTCCTGAAGTTCTGTGAGCAGCCAGTGAAGATTTTTAAGGGAGGAGGATGATCGCTCACTCATTAAACAGGTGGAGTCAGTAAGCATTTACTGGTATCCCCAGCCTTGTTCTAGGGACTGGGAATTTAGCAGTAAGAGAAATAAGTCTCTTGCTTTGGGGGAGCTTACACTCTTACATCACATTTTAAAAGATCTTGTTATCAATAGGACAAAGAATAGAGGCACAGAGATTAGTTAAAAGGTAATTAACCCTACTCTGTGGTTATCTCCACTGTGTAGAAATGTTTTAAATTGCCTTTACCTATAGCTATAATGTCACCAAATTGAGACTAAAAGTAGTGTCCTAGATAAAAATCATTTATGCCAATTATACTCTGAATTTCAGTCCTGGCCTGTACTATGTAAGCAATTTAAGATCATTCAGTTTCTTTTTTTCATGTTACAGAATCTGACAGCTCATAGTTACTTTTTAGAAATGTCGATCCTTAAAAGGAATCTAACAGATTTCCGAGGACTTAGACATATAACTCGGTTCTTCTCTTTTCTTCATGTCTGTGATGTATAATTAATCATAGATTACTTCATTTTGTTTCATTTCATTTACAACATTTATGAGCTTCACTTTGTCAGAATGAAATGCTTGTCCCCTCCTTTCCTTTCCAAAGTGGCATAATTAGTGTTAGCATCTTTTTTAACAGGCTACATAAAGTTTAGTGGCTGGATTAAATCAAGTCATTAACATAATGTGCTACCCAATTTGCCCCTATCTCTCTTCATTTCCAGGACATCAAAGTGCCACAGAGCACCAGTGTAATTGGGCCTTGCTGGCCTGTCAGATTCCGTCAGCCTGATGACTGCTGCTGTTACTAAAAAGCTTCTAGGCATGATAATTAATGGGGGTGAGGGTGGGGAGGGAGTCTGAGAAATGTAAAACTTTGGACATTTCTCTATGAATATTTTATTAATTTGAATAATCAGAAGTTAACAGTATCAATTTGATGTATAATACATTGATTAAAAGCCTTGTTTTAGGTCCTCAAAATAGGTATCAAAACTGAAAATTTGCATCTGCCATGGCATTAAGGAAAAAAGAATTATAATCCTTCTTTCACATTATTTCTAATTTTTATCATTTAAGCAGTGCATCATTCAGTTTTCACAACTAAATGCATTGCCTTCAGCTCACAGATTTCTTAAAGTGTGCCCACAGGTGAGAATGAGAAATCACAGGCTAAAACAGCAATGCTCTTTTTTGTGCAATGCATGTTTACATCTTTCTCCATTCCTAACAGCAGTTTTGTAAAAGCTGCCATAGTCAGTCAGATTAAAATGCATTTCCACCTGGAAGCCAGGTTCTCCTCAACAAAGTGAGCAGGCATTCCCAGGCAATCACAGTAGTGATGTCCAGCAAAAATGTTTTAAAGCTTTTGCAAAAGACAGAATGCATAAAACGATTCACTCCTGTTGGCATTCATGTATTAAAAGTGATTAAGTCACTTCAGAATCAAATATGATATCCTATCAGTGGGTAAAGTACACTCCTCCCACTGTTTTACATATAGAAGCTTAAGCTACATTACTAAAAATATTGTATTACTCTCCTGATATTAGTTGCTTTTAAAATTATTTTTAATGTTTTGCAACTTAATTACCTCTTGCTGAAATACCATGAACTATATACTGCTACATATAGCAGTATATATAGTATATACTGTATATGCTAGTGTATATACTGTACGTATAGTATATAGTATATACCATGTATAGTATATAGCAGTATACTCTACTTCTTTACACATGTGCATAATATTACATTGTATAGCTAAACTTTATTTATTTAAATAAGTGCCTTTTCATGGACCCTTTGGTTTCTATCAATTTTTGCCAATATAAACATTTCCAGCTGAAATGCTTTTATACATAATGTGTGAAAATGACTGTTTTCTGACATCATGTTTTTTGTCAAACTAATGAGTAAGAAATTATATCACTGATGATTCCATTTTAAAAGCAAACAAAAAGATATATTTGTACATACATGCTTATGTATTTTTATATGAGCATACAGATCTAACATTGGGGTTCATGTAAACAAAGGAAAGGCTTCTCAGGTGGTTCAGTGGTAAAGAGTCTACCTGCCAATGCAGGAGAAGCAGGAGACATGGGTTCAATCCATGGTTTGGGAAGATCTGCCCTGCTAGAGAAAATGACAACCCACTTCAGTGTTATTGCTTGAGAAATCCCATGGACAGAGAAGCCTGGTAGGCTACAGTCCATGGGGTCGCAAAGAGTCGGACATGAGCACACCCAATCAAAGCAAATGTTTGAAAGTATATAATCGAAACACTGTACTGCAGTATCTCTGGGACATGGGTCTGGGTAAGAGTCAACAAACTATGACCCATGTGTCAAATCCAGCCCTCTACTTATTTTTGTAAATAAAGTCTTATTGGAACACACCACACTCATCATTTACAGGTTGTCCGTGGCCTCTTCATGTACAAGAGAAGAGATGAGTATTGCCAACAGAGACCATTATAGCCTGCCATGCAAAAAATATTTGCTATCTGGCCTTTACAGGAAAGAAGCATCTGCCAACTCCTAAGTTAAGGAATGGGAGGAAACGAGGAACTTTGATATTTTACTTTCTAGGATTTTTATTGTTGAATTATTTTTAGTGATGAGTATAGACTGCTTCTGGGCTTCCCCAGTGGCTCAGCGGTAAAGAATCTACCTGCAGTTCAGGAGATGTGGGTAAGATCCCTGGGTTGGGAAGATCCCCTGGAGGAGGGCACAGCAACTGACTCCAGTGTTCTTGCCTGGAGAATCCCATGGACAGAGAAGCCTGGCGGGCTACAGTCCATAGGGTCACAAAGAGTCAGACATAGCTGAAGCAACTGAGCACGCACACACGCAGAGACTATTTCTAAAAAGGGAATAATTTGTTAACTAGTTGTGTACTAAAATGTTAACTAATAACTAAAGAATAGTTTAATATGAGTTGTAGAAGCTTATCTATAAATATCTTAGAGAGGGTCAATAAATAGAGGGTGAGTCTTTTCTGGTTTAGAGCCATGGATTGCCCAAGTGTGGTCCTCAGACTAGCAGCATCAGGATGACCTGAGAATTTGTGAGCGATGCAGATTCTTGGACCCCACGCTAGACCTAATGAATCAAAAACTCTGAGTCTGGACCCCAGCAATCTGTGCCTTGTCAACTCTTCATGTTGTCCTGGGATATGCTAAAATTTGACAACCACCTCTTTAGGGAAAGGCAGTACTTCTCACCGTGGCTACAAGTTAGAACCACCTAGGGAGCACATTTAAATGCCAAGGCCCAGGCTCCACTCAGATCAGTTAGACCAGAATTTTCTTTAAAGCTCCCCGAGTGATATTAGTAGGCAGCCAAAATTGAGAGTCCCTGTTTTATCACATCTGTTCTCAATGATGGTTAAAGTGGAATGGCATATCAAAATCACCTGAAATTGAGGGTCATTTAAAAAATTCTTCCCTTCACAGCACTGCCATAGTAAGCCACAGTTAATGATGGAGATGTGTTATATCCCTCAGGTGTACTAGGGAAAAATACTCCAACCATTGCTTTAGAACATGTGGTAACGAGCTTCTGTAATTTGCTGACCATTATAGATACAGTGATTTTCATGGTATATAAAGTAGACAATGTCCTAAAAATAAACACTCTCAACCTCAGCATCATTTTGATCTCCAACACTGAAGTTTTTACTATTTGTATTATTTGTTCAACACAGTATGTTTTAATAGAACATATGATAAAAGAAAGGTTACTGCCACTGATGAAAACTGGATTGAGTTTGTTTCATTTTGTTTGTTAAAAACATTATCATCTTAACAGTTTGTGCTCTTCTTTACTCGTATTTCTCCCAAAGAACTATTATTATTTTTAAAATCAAAGACTTTTCAACCAAAACTTGCATGAAAAATGGATTTGGTTACTAATAAGTGGAAGCTCTGGAGCCTCATATGAGGTCTGCTGCTGCTGCTGCTAAGTCGCATCAGTCGTGTCTGACTCTGTGCGACCCCATAGACGGCAGCCCACCAGGGTTCTCTGTCCCTAGGATTCTCCAGGCAAGTACACTGAGTGGGCTGCCATTGCCTTCTCCAAGTATGAGGTCTAGGGGACTCTTTTTGAGGCTCTGAGGTGCTTGTGCCTACCCCCAGCCTGAAGAAGGCAAGTTATAAGAATCATCTTTAATCATTAATCATTCCTACCTACTCTACTTACTTGTGGCTCTGTCAGTCCCAATGCTGAGTTTGACTTTTTGAACCAAATATTTTGAGCTTGTCTTAGACCTCACTTAAATTAAACTTTTATTATTAAAGGTCACAGACATAGATTCATAACCTTCCATTTCCATTTTGTCTCGATTATTATAAAGTACTAAGTTCTTCATAGGCTTTATTTGAATTTATTTACACACATACACAAAACATTTTTATGACAATAAAATAACACTCATGTAAATTTGTGTAACCATTAGGAAAGTAACTTGATAATCCTGTTAAGTTAAATTTCTTATATCTGTCACCCAGCAATTCTAAGAGAACCACTCACATACACAAGAAAACAAAGGGATATTCAATGCAACATTGTTTTAATTGCAAAAAATTCTAAACATTTTGTTCATCAATAGAGAAACAGACTCAGTTCAGTTCAGTTGCTCAGTTGTGTCTGACTCTTTGTGACCCCATGGACTGCAGCACACCAGGCGTCCCTGTCCATCACCAACTCCGGGAGCTTACTCAAACTCATGTCCATCGAGTTGGTGATGCCATCCAACCATCTCATCCTCTATCGTCCCCTTCTCCTCCTGCCTTCAGTCTTTCCCAGCATCAGAGTCTCTTCCAGTGAGTTGGTTCTTCACATCAGGTGGCCAAAGTATTGGAGTCTCAGCTTCATCATCAGTCCTTCCAATGAATACTCAGTACTGATTTCCTTTAGGAGTGCCTGGTTGGATCTCCTAGCAGTCGAAGGGACTCTCAAGAGTCCTCTCCAACACCACAGTTTAGAAGAGAAATAGACTAGAAATTAATTACATATATAATATAAATGGAATTCTGTACAACAGGTAATATTAATGAGTTAGATTTCAATTATAACCATAAATCTCAAAATATTGCATTGAGTGAAAAAATTGCAGAATAATTCATAGAGGATGGTATCATTCATATAAAATCTAAAAACAGAAAACAATGTTATTGATCGATATATACATACGTAGTTCAGTTCAGTTCAGTAGCTCAGTCGTGTCCGACTCTCTGCGACCCCATGGATTGCAGCACACCAGGCCTCCCTGTCCATCACCAACTCCCAGAGTTCACTCAGACTCACGTCCATCGAGTCAGTGATGCCATCCAGCCATCTCATCCTCTGTCGTCCCCTTCTCCTGCCCCCAGTCATACGTAGTAGAAAATATAAAAGCATGATTGGGCATGATACACATCAACTTCAGGATAGTGGTTACTTCTGGGGGAAATAAGAAAGGACGGGAAAGGAATTGGGAGGGGGCACTTTTCCCTGAATCTGAAATATTTTATTTCTCCCACAATAAAAACAAAAAGATTTAAATCAGATATAGCAAAAAAGTAAAATCTGTTTAAGATGGTGAGTACTTGAACATGTCAAATTATTTTCTTTATAGTTTAAAAAGTTAAAGAAATGCTTGTTTGCTGAAGAATTAAGAATGAAATAAAACTCACATACAATCTCCTGCAATAGTGAGATTTAAATCTAACTGACTGAAACAAGTTCCAAACCTTTATCAGAGGACATTCTCAGTTAAGCAATACTGTGTTTAAGAGCTGTCAAGTTGAATTAAGTTTTTAGAAGCCTAACAATCCAACCCCAAGTGTGGCTGCTATGATTGTTGAAACCAGAGGAAGAATTCAGCATGATCTTCTGAAGTAAAACATTAAAAAAAAAAAAAAATGTAAGCCTGCCAATAAAAGCCCAAGTAAATACTATAGAGAAATATGGCCTAAAATGAGAATTATAGCATCAGTCAGGAAGCAGGAGTGGAATTGAGCCAAAATCATGAGAACTCTAATTTTTTTTTCTCTGAGAGTAATACAAGCTGTCATCACATTTCCAGATCATTCAATCACATAAAGTATAGTGTCCATCCATACAGACAACTGAAAGGAAGTTGCACACAGTTCTTATTTGAGAGATTTCTGTTACTGCTGCTCACCACAATCAGAAATTTTAAATGCTCTTTTTGTATGCTGATGCTGACATCTGGCTAACTAGGGAAGCTAATAGGGTAACCGGTGAACAGGAGAGAAAATGTGCTGAGAAGTACTGAGAGGCCCAAAGCCCATTCTGGCTAGCTAACGTATTATATGAGCAGAGTGTCATTCAGAGGAATGACCACGTGGGTTCCTCTGGTGGTCTTGAACAGACGTTATTCTGGCATCTGTCTGAAACACTGTGCTTCAGTCACTGTCATGTGAATCAGTATATTGTTATCCCTTCCAGTTCACCTAATTGAACTTTTTTTTCCCATTATTTCATGATGAGAATTTGCAAACACACAGAGAAGCTGATATAACAATACCCTACCTTAGATTCTACAAAACTGACCCGTCTTTGAAACAGTATTATTCAATTAAAATCTAGACTGGCAAGATTTCTATGTTTTTCAACAGTTTCAACTTCCTACAATGTAGCAGACACAATCAATATTTGCTAAAGGAGCTGCACTAATAATTGCAGCTTCACATATTTCTGGCAATATAGAAAAGATATTCACAATATATAGAAGATCCTCAGCATTCCCTTGACTCAATGTCATTAAGTATTTATTGAGAGCCTCCTAAGTGCCAGATCCTAGAGAGGATGTTAAATAGCAAAAGATGAATAAGATATGGTCCTGGCCTCCAGGAATTCACAGTCTGCAGAGCGAGGCAGATATGTAAACAAATCCATGAAATCCAGTGTGAGTGAAAAGTGCAGCACGGGCCCAGAGGAGGAACCAAGTCAGTCTTGGAAATCAGGAGTAATGCCCTCATAAAAGGAGTACATGCGTGGCCCAGGGCTTCAAATAAATGGAATTTTGTCTGATAGAGGAGATTTCAGATGCAAAAGCTCAGCAATAGAAACAGTACACCACAGGTCTGGGGAAATGGCTAGAGTATAGGGTAATAAGTTTCCAAGCAGAAAGGTGATACCCAATTTGTTTTAGAGAAGGCTCCCTGCCACCAGAAGAATAGTTGAGGCTACAGGCCAGAGACTAGAGGGAGGAGGGCCTCACCTTTCTCACAGCCATGAGCATAGAGCCACTTATTTTTTGAGTGTGTACTGATACAGTCAGCAAGATCTGGCTTCCCTAGTGGCTCAGATGGTAAAGAATCTGCTTGCAATGCAGGAGATCCGGGTTCAATCCCTGGGTTGGGAAGCTCCCCTGGAGAAGGAAATGGCAACCTACTCTGGTATCCTTGCCTGAAGAATTCCATGGACAGAGGAGCCTGGTGGGCTACAGACCAGGGGGTCTCAAAGAGTTGGACATGACTGAACAACTGACACTCCACAGCAAGAGTATAGTCCCTCTATAACTAAAGCAGCCTCATACCACCCGTCTGTCTGCTTGGAAATCAGGAGTAATGCCCTCATAAAAGGAGTACATGCGTGGCCCAGGGCTTCAAATAAATGGATTTTTGTCTGATAGAGATTTCAGATGTAAAAGCTCAGCAATATAAACAGTACACCACAGGTCTGGGGAAATGGCCAGAGTATAGGGTAACAACTCTACCAACCAGTTATCTTTTGTGATTCCTTCTGATTTCTCCCCACTTATTCTGTAGTGATTATTGTTTGTTGTTTAGTCCCGAAGTCGTGTCCAACTCCCTTGTGACCCCGTGGACTCTAGCCCACCAGACTTCTCTGTCCATGGGATTTCCCAGGGAAGAAAACTGAAGTGGGTTACCGTTTCTTTCTCCAGGGCATCTTCCTGACCCAGGGATCAAACCTGCATCTCCTGCTTTTGCAGGTGGATTGTTTAGCCCTGAGCCACCTGGGAAACTCTCCTTATTCTATGAAACTACTTTCTAACTATTGGAAACTGTTGAATTAGTTCCTTCCTCAGATCATGTGAGAACATAAAAGAAGTTTCTCTAGAGATAAAAATGAGAAAAGAAACCACATCTTGTTTTGTCTTTGTATTTCCAGTAGCTGACACAGTGTTGAAACATCTTCAGCTTTCCTTTAATTCAGTGAACCACTGAAATATTTAGGAAGTTAAAGGAATAGAAATGAATGAATGAATGATCTATAGGATATGGTGGGTGTGAAAATGGAGATTTGCAAGAATGGCTCCAAGGTCTCCTAGTTGTGTGTGACCAGGTGGACAGTGATGTCATCAGCTGAGATAACAACTATCAGGATGAATGACAATGGTGGAGAGGAGAGATCGTGAGTTCGTTTTTTACACTAAGTTGGAGTTGTCTGCTACACAGTTGATGTGCTTCTTAATCTTCAGAATCTTTGCATATCATCTGCTGCTGCTGCTGCTAAGTCACTTCAGTCGTGTCCGACTCTGTGCGACCCCATAGACAGCAGCCCACCAGGCTCCACAGCCCCTGGGATTCTCCAGGCAAGAACACTGGAGTGGGTTGCCATTTCCTTCTCCAATGCATAAAAGTGAAAGTGAAGTCGCTCAGTCGCGTCCGACTCTGTGCGACCCCATGGACTGCAGCCTACCAGGCTCCCCCGGCCATGGGATTTTCCAGGCAAGAGTACTGGAGTGGGGTGCCATTGCCTTCTCCAGCGTCTAGTTGAACTTTTGATTCACAGAGGCATGAGCAGAACCAGAATTGTTCCAGCATTGAAAAAGAAGCTGGCTAGGCCAATTAGCCAAAATTTATAATGTTTGGAAATTGTTTATTCAGGGCATGCTTCCCTAGATACATACTATTTGAAACTTATCCCTTTTTGGACTTAGGTTGATTCGTGTCACCTTAAAGGAACAAAGAAATAATAACTGATAACTCTGTTAAGTTAGAGAATTAAAAAGGACATAATCTAGAGTTAAGGAGGCTGGGGTGGTGCGAGGGAAACTATGAAAAAAGAAAAAAATGATCTGGGCCAGAAAGCAGACAGACATCATAAAAAGAACTGTGAAGCTTTTTTGAGGGAGGGGGTAATATAGTGGGTTTCTCTTGGTTTATATGGTTTTGGTATTCCGTTTGTTTGTTATCCAAGTATCTACATTTATTTAGTATGTAGACTATATTTTGTATATAGTCTTATTTGACAGCCCAAGTTCGTTCTTGTAGTAATACAAGTTTTCGTACGGGGATTGTACAGTTAATATATTATTAATTTTTAAAAAACACTTAAATAAATTTGATTCCCTTGCTATTTAAAAGTTAATTTGTCTCTTCATTGGATTCTGTGATAACCAGATTTTAAATTCCTCTCATTCACAATGTGAAAATAACTATGTATACACCTCTTTTGCCTTTGTTATAAGCTCTTTTCTTTTAATTCTTTTGTGCAGAAGCAGTCTAACCACAGCACAGGAATGTTTTATGTTATTGTCATAACAATTCTAAGTTTGTCAAATTGCAAGTTATATAAAAGACTTAATTATGCATTGTGCTGCAGTTGAACCAGAAGTATAACATAGTTTGTGTGTATGCTGTTTTGACAACCACAATACATTTTAAGGAAAAATAATATTTAAAATGTTTTCTTTACTATGTTAGTCTTTGGCTAGCAGAGAAGGGCTTTTCTGAAGTGAGATTAGACAATAGAGCCAACTTCATTTTTTATGCACGTGAACAGAGAGGGCTTGAGGTTATTAGTTGAAACCGAGTAACCTTTCCAGGCTTTCATCTCTTTCTTTTCAAATTTGAATATGAAAAGCATATTCAAGTCAAAGACCATCACTTTAATGACATTTGGCAGTCATTTGATTTATTAGGTTTTAGAAAAAATTTTCCTTTAAATATTTCATCATACTATGCTAATCCTAGTAATATTGCCAGCTGCAGCCTTGTACCTGTATTAGTGGAGACAGAATGGTGTGGAATTTTCTCTGTCATCCTAGTAAAATTTCCATGAATCTACTGAATAATAAAATAACCTTATTGAAATATTCAGATTTGGGTTTTTAGTTAAAGTGTCTTAGAATACATAATAAAAGAAAATGTCTTTTGAAAGAAGGGGGTAAAATTACTTCATCAAATATTGAGGGGGTTTGCCAGCAATGGAAATTGTTCTTTATGGGAATATTCTCTACAATAGGGTACTTAGGCTTTTCAGTTTGATTAATTATATTATATACTTTGAAATATCAAAATAGTAATTGCTATGGTGAATTTACACACTGATTTACATTTGACAGTGAATTCCTAAAAGTTAGTTATATAAGCAGGTCTTAATATCAGGATTTTTAGTATTATTTTAAGTTATATAATTTATAGTAGCATACCTCTGAATTTAATAAAGAGATTTAGTAAGGGGGAATAAAGAACAAATTTTTAATTGTAAACATTTAAAATTAAATTCAGTGTAAACATTTAATTGTGGGATTATCTTGGTGTGATCTAATTTTTAAGTCATAGTCTATCATTTGTTTTAAATTATTGTTCAAGGAAACATATGACTCACATATAATGTTTGTTACACTAAAATCTATTAAATAAGGATTGAGATGAAAATTATACAAATATATTTTTTCATTAATTCTGTAAAAATGAGATAATAAAGTATAAGAAAATTATGTTAAATTCAATAAAAAATTGTCTTTTGTTTGAAAACTTATTACTCATGAAATGAAATATGTTATGGAAGAATACACAAGAGAATGAGCTGTAGCCCTACTTAATATGGATTCATACAGTTATTTATGTTAGCATAATAGCTATAAAGTGTTCAACAGGCTTTGATCTTTGAATAACCGAAACTTTCTCAGGTACCATAGAATAAAATAAAAGCAGTGATAAACATGTATTTCACTACATAGTTTGAAACAAGGCCAACTGATGTGTGTCATTCTGAAAGCAATTGGAGATGAAGACCTCATAATCTTCACTCCTGATGGACTACTAGGGGGTATTTATAGTCTCAAATGTAAATCAGGAGACTATTGCCATGACACTGTTAACTTCAAACCCTGGGGCATTAGAAGCTCATTCTCTCTCTCTCTGTCGTGAATAATCTATCATGTGTAACTAGACTGTAGGGTACAATACCTTCCAAAAAAAGAAATGAACGAAGGCCAGTACCTTCATGTTTTATTTAAAATTGACAGTGACAAAAGAGTAAAGGATTTTTTTTTGTTGTTCATTTTTTGTTGTTGTTGTTTCTTTATTGTGTTTTGTTTTTGCTCTTTAAGCAGCCACCAGAAAAAATCCGGATTGAGATCATAGCCCTTAGCCTTAATGATTCCCGAGTAACTGCAGATGACACTATCCAGCGACTCTTTGTGGAATGCAGATTCTACAGTCTTCCTGCTGAAGAGACACCCGTGTCACTTCCCAAACCCAAGAGCGGCCAGTGGGCCTACTATAATTACAGCAATGGTAGGCATGGTGTTTATAATACGGACTTTCATCTGTGAAGGAAGCCAAAGGAACACAAGAAAGGACAGTTGTTTAATGTTCACATAAAATCATGGAAGGATAATCAGAATAATTAATGAAAGTCAAACCTGTAGCATAAGGATTAAGAAATTAATTTTAAAGTTCAGTTGGCCCTTTGTGTCCGTGGGTTCTGCATCTTCAGATTCAACTAAAACACAATGGAAAACACTTGAGGAAAAAAATTCCAAGCAATTCCAAGAAGCAAAACTTACACTTACCATGCATCCACAACTATTTACACCGTGAAGTTTCATAAGTAATCCAGGGATGATTTAAAGTATACAGGATGTGCACAGGTCATATGCAAATACTATGCCATTTCATATAATGGCAGCATCCTTGGATTTTGATAGCTGCAGGGATCCTGGAACCACCCCCCCCTTGATACTAAGGGACAACTGTAATGCTAAAGTTACATCAAAAACAGTGGGAAAAAGATGTTCTAGATCTTCCTGCGCTATCACAGTATCAGTAGAAAAATGCCACCTGCATCTAAAGTTGAATTTAATTAAAAAAATGTATTTCAAGGGGAATAAAAGTACTATTTTTTTAATTATGATTCTAACAATTGAATGTCCAATTTTTTACCACTCAGTATTGTCACATAGATGTTTTTTAACAATATACATGTATATATACATGTATATCTCTCCTAGTGTCTAGATGTTCAGCATTTTAATTGAGTGATATAAGTTTTTACAGTATCTTTTCATTTTTAGCCCACACATCCCTTTATAACAGCCAGCAGGTTTTCTGTTTTAAGGCTTTATCATCTATCAGCTGCTGCTGCTGCTGCTGCTGCTAAGTCGCTTCAGTTGTGTCTGACTCTGTGCAACCCCATACACGGCAGCCCACCAGGCTCCACCGTCCCTGGGATTCTCCAGGCAAGAACACTGGAGTGGGTTGTCATTTCCTTCTCCAATGCATGAAAGTGAAAAGTGAAAGTGAAGTCACTCAGTCGTGTCCAACTCTCAGCAGCCCCGTGGACTGCAGCCTACCAGGCTCCTCCGTCCATGGGATTTGCCAGGCAAGAGTACTGGAGTGGGGTGCCATTGCCTTCTCTGATTTATCAGCTAGTTCACATGAAAATCTGCTAGGCCAGTACAGACCCAATAGGCACTCTGTAAATTCTTAGATCAACCAACTTTAGAATGATTTTAAGGATAGTAGGTATCAGTGTATAATTAGAGGGGAGTAAAAAATCTTATCAGGCTGCCATGACCATAAATTAAAACTGCTTATTAAGTTCTTCAAAAGCCCTATGTTAAACCCGAAAGATGGAGTGTTGCATTATCTTGAGCAAAACAGGCCATCTCATGCTAGTTGAATACCAATATTTTTTTCTCACAAGTTTTGTAAATTTCATTTTGATCAATATGTACAATCATACTATTGTACCAATAGGATTGTGAATGCTCATGGTTGGTTGGTTTGTTTTGCAACTGGCATTTTTAGAAACATATTCACTGCTTGAGATAGTAATCATGAGTATGCAGAGATCTGGTCTAGTCAACCTTGTATCTACAGTTCTTACTAGTTATGAGAACTTGGGCAAGGTATTTAAATTTCATGATTCCCCATTTTATCTATTGAATAAGGTGCTAAGAACGCTTCCAGTTCAGATTCTATCATTCTATGATTAAGAAGTAGGTTGAGAAGTCCCTTGAGGAATAAGTGGTGTGGTCAGGATAAGAATCTGATTTCTCCTTCCTATCACTGACCTGATCAAACAGAACATTTCCAAAGACTTCCTCACACTTTCTAGAGATCTTTTAACTGCAAAGTATCAGAAAAGTAAGCCATAATCACAGTATTTATTAGTAATGAAAAAACTGTTACTGAACTAATTTTAATGAAGGTACTCCCAAGAAAAGAGACAAGCTCTTCTGTTGTTTTTTTTTAATTATTATTCATTGTAAAGGTTAGCAGGAGACTGGTTGAACTGACAACAAAGTTGTTTTTTAGAAGTTGGTTGTGCATTGAGAAATTTGGCCATGCAGCACAGCAGATGTTTCCATTTGCTTAAGGAGCAATGCACGTTATTCTTTGGGGAAACCTGACATGCTCAAGTTTCCTGGATTTTGTTCAGTCTCACATGATGACCTAGGTCTGTTTGGGCTTTTTGTCAATTGCTAGGCTGGGGCTTCCCTGATAGCTCAATTGGTAAAGAATCCATCTCCAATGCAAGAGACCCTGGTTCGATTCCTGGGTCAGGAAGATCTGCTGGAGAAGGGGTAGGCTACACACTCCAATATTCTCGGGCTTCCCTTTTGGCTCAACTGGTAAAGAATCCACCTGCAAAGCAGGAGACCTGGGTTGGATCCCTGGGTTGGGAAGATCCCCTAGAGACGGGAACAGCTACCCGCTCCAGTATCCTGGCCTGGAGAATTCCATGGACTGTATACCCCATGCGGTGACAAGTAGTCGGACACAACTAAGCGACTTTCACTCACTTCAGGTTGGTTAGTTGGCATTGATTTGGTGTTTTGGTTTTTTGGTTTTTTTTTATATTTTCCTTTTACTACAAGATATACTACTAACTGGTATTTTAGTATTTCTGATGAATTATTAATAATCACCTGATAGCAACAAGAAAACCAATAATCTATTTGAATTGAATTCTTTAGAAGTATTTACTATACTTTTCTGCAGCTTCTATTTCTGCCTATTGAGTTTTGACTATATAGAATTTTCAGGGTTAATTGAAAAGAATTTTAAGGATATTTATATGGTGGGAAGGGAGAGAAATGTACTTTGGGCTTAGAAGCAAATTAATGCTGTTTTATATCTATTGTATCTAAAACAATGAAGTCCTAGATCATCAGCAAATTTGAGAAATAATTAACCTTGTAGAAGGCTTATTTTTCACTTAAGGAAGACATATTGAAAGTGCTTATTTTTAAATTAATATGTTTGCATCTTCTTCCTTGTAGGAGAATCTCCTTGAATCTTTGCTTCATAAATAACTTCTCTCATTCATCTAATTATTGTAATGATTTAACATTACTTGATATAAAAGGTCAATATAATATAGCCTTCAGTTCAGTTCAGTCACTCAGTCGTGGCTGACTCTTTGCGACCCCATGAATCACAGCACGCCAGGCCTCCCTGTCCATCACCAACTCCCGGAGTTCACTCAGATTCACGTCCATCGAGTCAGTGATGCCATCCAGCCATCTCATCCTCTGTCGTCCCCTTCTTCTCCTGCCCCCGATCCCTCCCAGCATCAAAGTCTTTTCCAATGAGTCAACTCTTCACATGAGGTGGCCAAAGTACTGCAGTTTCAGCTTTAGCATCATTCCCTCCAAAGAAATCCCATGGCTGATCTCCTTCAGAATGGACTGGTTGGATCTCCTTGCAGTCCTTACATCTTCCAAATCTTATTAAATGTTAATGAAAGTAGTTTTATTTCCAAACTGACTTTTTAACTGAGACAGAAAATTTAAAGGCCAGCTAGTGCATGCTGTCTCCTATTGGAACACCATACCAGTTGAGAGGTGAACTGAACCTTGTGATGATTTTACTCTGTGGTATGACTTGAATCAACTCAGAAGAGATCTGTATACTGAGGCCTGAATTAGGTACATAAAATGAGAGGTTTACACTAGTGATCCCCAGGATTATTCATAGCTTAATTCAGTCTTTATTAAGAGGTGTTAGTACCAGTTTCACATACACAAAATAGATCTTTTTTAGGGCTACTAACACTAGGGGGAAAAAAAAGAATCAAAGTTGAATTAACTTGCTAGACATCAGTAGCAAAAACAAAAGTTGTATTTTATTGAGCTTGAAAATGTTGCTTGGAGAAGGCTGAGAGAGCAAGAGAATAGTTTGTTTAAAAAAAAAAAGATTAATGGTAGATCTAAAGAATGTTGTCTGGGCTGAATAACATCTTCTAGAGAGTTGACAGTGGGAAGGAAAAAAGATAAATGAAATCGTCCAACGTTTTTATGAGTCTTATACAGATCTAGGCCTTAAGTCTCTGAGCACTGACCAGTCCATCTGTTGGAACAATTAAAGTTTAATTCAGAAGATGCAAAGGATGCAGAACTTTAGACTTTGTTACTGATGGGAGGAAAACCTTGGCAAAGATGAGGACTGAGGGGAGATACTACTTTAACACAAAAGTTATCTGAGATTCAAGGTTATCAACCCTTAGCCTGCCAGGTGCCTCTGTCCATGAGATTCTCCAGGCAAGAATACTGGAGGGGGTTGCTACGCCCTCCTCGAGGGGATCTTCCAGACCCAGGGGTCGAACCTGCATCTCTTACGTCTCCTGCATTGGCAGGTGGGTTCTTTACCACTAGTGCCACCTGGGAAGCCCCCTTATATAATTAAACTATCTGCATTTCTTCTGCCAAATAACATTGCTAAAGAAAATAGGGATTTCCCCAACCTGCAGAAGTGAGGGATGTAGTTTCTGATTTGTTTTTGTTTTTTTATTGGAGTTTCTTTGCAATGCTTTGTTAGTTTCTGTTGTACAGCAAAGTGAATCAGTTATACATATACGTGGGTTGTGTTTTTAATGGTAGAGAATTCAAGATCACCTCAAGTATTTGGACTACTGGTTTGTTTATTTTTTGAGACACGTCCTTTCAGTAAGTTTATGTCAAATTCTAGCAAATCCTAAACCCATGGAGCTTCTGATGAGAATGAAAGGTAATTATCTTAACTTTTGGAGAGTTCAGATTCATTTCATAATCACCAGGATTGCTTTTTAATGGATATTTTAAGTTTTGAAATGTAGATTTTTTTTAACCCACCTAATTCAGAATATCAAATGGATATTCTTGGGATCATAAGCTGATTAGAGGTAACCTAAGTGTCTCCCACATGTTTAACACACAAAAAAATGTTTACTAGCTTCTGATCGTTTTCAAAAATCAGGGAAGGAGCTAATTTAAAAAACTGATTTCAAAAATCAACCAAGGGTCTAAACCTTGGTTCTCAATGGTATCCTGACCAGCAGCTAGGAGGATGTTAGACATGCAGATTCTCAGGCCTTCCCCATACCTACGGAGTTAGAAGTTGAAGGGGAGCCCAGTCATCTGCATTTTACCACATCCTGCAGGGATTCTGATACACATTAAAGACTAAGAGCCATTAGGATAGATAAGTTCCCGAAGGCCTCATTTATACAAGCAGGAGAGCTGTACTTCTCACTTGGTACACTTTTGGAGAACCAAACTCATCAATGTGTAGCTGGAGTTTTTTCTAAAAGGAAATTTTTTATTTTCAAGTATAGTTGTACCGTGTTGTATGTTAGTTTTAGGTGTATAGTGATTCAGTTACATACAAACATACAGATATATATGTATATATTTCTTTTTCAGATTCTTTTCCTCTTAAAAGTTATTACAAAATATTGAGTAGAGTTCCCTATGCTATAGAGTAGGTCACTATTGTTTATCTGTTTTTTGTAGAGTAGTGTGACTCTATTGATCCAAAACTCCTAATTTATCCCTCCCCCACTTTTCCCCTTTAGTAACTGTAAGTTTGTTTTCTTTCTCTGCTTTGTAAATAAGTTCATTTGTCTCTCTTTCTTTTTTTCTTTTTTTTAGATTCTACATATAAGCAATATCATGTAATATTTGTCTGTCTTTGGCTTACTTCACTTAGTATGATAATCTCTGGGTCCATCCATGTTGCTGCAGATAGCATTATTTCATTCTTTTCAGTGGCTGAGTAATATTCCATTGTATCTACACATATTTATTTGGAAGATGTGGTATGTATACTGTGTGCACACACATACACACACCTCCCACACATCTTCTTCATTCATCTGTTGATGGACATTTAGGTGGCTCCCATGTCTTGACCATTGCAAATAGTGCTGCAGTGAACATTTGGGTGCATGTTTCTTTTTGAATTACAGTTTTCTCTGGATATGTACCCAGGAGTGGGATTGCTGGCTCATATGGTAGTTCTGTTTTTAGTTTCTTAAGGAAGCTTCATACTGTTCTCCATAGTGGCTGCACCATTCTACATTCCCACCAAGAGTGTAGGAGGGTTCTCATCTCGCCACACCCTCTCCAGCATTTATTATTTGTCGAAAAGGAATTTTTGGAAGTGTTCAGTCAAGAGAATTGGTTAAGGTACCAAATGTAACGAAGCAATATCCCTTTCAGAAAGCGTGAAAGGAGAGTGAGGTGGCTTCTCTTTACACAGTGATGGAACTCGCTCATATTTCAGCCTGTGCTAACAGCATGGTTGCAGCTTAAACAACAGGAAGAGTTCTGGCCTCATGTGGAAGAAAGTGGTTTAGCAGAGAGGTTAAGAAGGCAGGCCATGAGGCAGACCTTCCTGGATTCAAATTCTAGCTCCGCCACTTCCTAGCTAGGTTACTTGGGGTAAATTACTTAGCTTCTCTAGGTCTGCTTGATTGTCTAAGTTGTGGGTCAGCCTGGTTCTTAACAGATGTGATTGCAATAAGCAAAATATTGAGTGTAGTACGTAGTACATGAATGTCACTCACCAAATGGTGGCCATCACTATTTTTATCTTTGTTAAGAGACTAGGAAATACAGTGTGCTAGTCAAGCAAAAGCGAAACGTGTCCCAGCTATACCAGTTTTTACCAGTTTCAGTGCCGTCGCTCAGTCGTGTCCCGACTCTGCGGCACCGTGGACTGCAGCACGTAAGGCTTCCGTGTCCTTCACCATCTCCTGGAACTTTCTCAAATTCATGTCCATTGAGTTGGTGATGCCATCCAACCACCTCGTCCTCTGTCGTCCCCTTCCCCTCGTCCTCTGCCTTCAGTCTTTCCCAGCATCAGGGCCTTTTCTAAAGAGTCAGCTCTTCACATCAGGTAGCCAAAGTATTCTTCAGTGGTAAAGATGTTTTTTTAAAACATTGAACATAGAATTGCCAAAGATTCAGCAATTTTACTTCTGGAAACACACCTATAAGAATTACAAGCAAGGACTCTGACAGAGTTTGTACATCATGTTCAGCACAGCATTATTCACAATAGCCAGGAGGTGAACAACCTAAATACTCATCAGAAGACATAAAATGTGGTGTGGTGTGCGTGCTAAGTCATTTCAGTCGTGTCCAACTCTTTGCATTCCCGTGGACTGTTGCCCACTAGGCTCCTCTGTCCGTGGAATTTTCCAGGCAAGAATACTGGAGTGGGTTGCCATTCCCTTCTCCAGGGGATCTTCCTCACCCAGGGATCAAACCCACATCTCTTACTCTCTTGGATTGGCAAGTGGGTTCTGGTGGCTAAAATGAGGTCCCATTGCTCTTCCCATAGTGAAAGAGCATGACTTTTTTAAGAAGCATGGCACTTTAGCATTGATAGGTAACACTATAAAATTTACAAGAACCCTTTGTCTTTTTCGATTTGTGTAAAAAATTACAGTAACATATAATTGGCCACATTCACTAGTACAGTATCATGCAAAGAACAATAAGCTCAAAGTTGTAGTTTGGCCTTGGTTCTTCCTTCTCTTAAACCACCAGCCCACCCCTACCCAGACCTTTGCACCCCCCAGCATGTGTGCCTAACTCAGTGCCTGGCGTGTACCATCTTTGGTCCTCAGTTTTTACTCAGCTGAGCCAAGGATTAAATGAGTTGATAGCGTCATAATTTGAGACTGAACTCAAATTGTCCAGGGAAACATTCTCAGTATAAAATAGGTTTGTTCCCGGTGAAACCTGGCTTTAGAATTGTCTTGATATCTTTCACCCTGTGTGTGATAAAGGAATAATCTCTAAATTGAGATCTGGTCACCAGAGAGACTTTAACTCCATAATGGCATCTGAAAAAGAAATGTCTTCCACAGCTAAGGTATGGCCGAAGGGCTGCCAAGCTGAGAAAAAAATAAGCAGGATGAAAATTGAAGTGTTCACACTCCAAGATGCCATTTTCCCAAAGTGCAGACACTTATTTACTTTTACGTGTTCACCGTCTTCTTCCTGGTGGGACTCAGATGAGTTATCTAGTCTGATATTTCAGCTCAGTAAAGTCTAGCCACATCCCTGCATGCCAGCCTGTACCTTTAAAACCCACAGACAAACTTCACACCCGAAAAAGCCTCTCCCCACCTCCCTCCAGAAGTCTATCCCGTACCCCCCACCCAACCACGAAGAAACGTCAGCCTGTGGATTTCCTCAACCCAACGCGCTAGGATGCCTCTTTTATTTCGTGTTGTGGCAGGAAAGAAGGATTAAATTACCGGGGCTGTCAGGAAGGACAAGCTCTCTGCCATACATTATCATTATCACTCGCTCCTTGGGTGAAAGAAAATGCAGTAAATCCCTCAAATACAAAGCAATAAAGACCGCTGGCTTTTACTGTCGTGACTGCCACTGCCATTAACAGGCAGTGACAGCGATGTGGCACTCTCAGATGTTGCTCATATCTTCTCTGACAGTGTGCACATAGGCCTGCCAGTGACATGACATTAGATCACATGACTGTTCAGATTTGATTCTGGTTTCCAGCGCTGCTTTCTTTTCCCAGGCGTACAAGCGAGGTGGCACGCATCTCTAAAAACAGGGATTTATACAAATACAGAATGATACTAACGTAGCATCTTCCTGAGTGACTGCCTCCTGTGAATTTTTCTTTTTTTTTTTTTTTTGGTTTAGTGATCTACGTGGATAAAGAGAACAACCAGGCCAAGAGAGACATCTTGAAAGCTATACTACTGAAACAAGAGATGCCTAATAGAAGGTATATTTTAAGCATTCTAAATTACCTGATGGTTTATACAAGGTAGCATGGTATGGTTAAAAAAAAAAAAAAAAAGCACAAGATAAGGAAGCAGAACACAACTTCCCTGATTCGCTTTGTGTCCTTGAACGAGTATGTGACATCTCTGCATCTCTCTCCTCCTAGAAATATCATAGCCCTGCCTATCATACAGAGTAGCTGTAAAGGTCCTACAGTGCTCTGCAAACCAAAAGACCTTACAGTGTAGTTAGTATATAAAGTACCCCACTGCCACTGTGACTGCAAAGCTCCTAACAAGGATTGCCAGGAGGGGGTGCTCTGGACCCAGTGTCCGGAGAATAATTTCTTGTTCTGTCACTAGCTGTCTGACCTCAGACCACCATAGTGTGCCTCACTTTCTGCACCTGTAAAATGGAAACAATAATTCCATATAGGGTGGTTGTAAGGATTAAATGAGATGAGACATGTTAGATGGATAGAATAGCTCCTCACACAAGAGTTTTAAGTGCACGGTAGGTAGTCACTGCAGTCATGATAAGCAGTAATAAGTATATAATAATATTATTATTTGTAATAGCTCCTCAGCCTTTCACACATTTTTACATCACTATCACGGTTTAATAATTCATCATTTCATGTTATTTTTAATGTCTTTTCCGGCCAGTTTGAACAGGGCACTTTGCATTTTGGGTCAGTATAGGAGTTAAACCCTTTTGAGAAGGAGAAAAAGAACATGATCTTAGTGAGTTCGTGCATTTGAGTGAACTCCCATCCATGCAGTCTCAGGAGTTATGTCAGTGCTGCCTGTGAATGCTGAGTGGGGCTTCAGCAGTGCCCCTTTCTGGCTTGTCCCCCTTAGCCTGGAGGGGGACCCTTTATCTCCCCATTGTCTTCTTCTCCTTGCCTTTATGGCCCATGAATGACACAGCCTCTCATTGCCTTACCTGAGCTTAGCCCCCAGCCTGAGAAAGAGACTCAAGTTCATCTCTTTCCTGGAGGTCATGAAGTGAATGTTCACATTAGATTTTTCAAAAGAGCTTTCAAACTAGCATCCAATCTTCTGTTTCATGAAAGGAAACTGAAGTTCTTAGCTCTTAGGATCTGACAGGGGCTTTTTCTTTAAGTCCTTGAAATACATGTGTTGTTTCCTTGGATCTTGATTCTGAAGAAAGAGTAGGAAAACCCTGTTAATTACTTGGAGGCTTGGTGTTTTTCCCAGGACGGTGGATAATCACTCAGGCTTTACTCACTTTGTATACTTCAGCATCTTGCAAGGCCCCCTCACATACCACCAGTCCCTCAGGCATCACAGGTCACTAGTGACTAGACAGCACTGGCCGTACCGCCTGCTTCTCTGCGGTCAACAAGCTAGGTTATCACTGTCCAGAACTGAGCTTTAAACAATAAAATTAAGTCCACAGTAGCTATAAAGACTCCCACTCTCCCATCATTGTTTCCCTTAAAATTTCTAAATGCCCCCCAAAGAACAAATGTTCGTGTCATTTTAGAAACGCACAGCAAACGGCACTGCGGGGGCAGAGTGACCGACTCGGGGCTGACGACAGCTGAGTGAGGGCTGGGAGTACCAGCCGCGAGCTCCTCTGACTGCCAAGGGAGGGACGGGGCCATCGCGGGAGGCAGTGTCATTTTCTTAAGGAAAAAAAAAGAATTTACATCTGTCCACAGGCAAAAGACAGTTGTGATTCCAGTGAATGTTCTTGCTTCTTATAAATACTCTGAGGCCACAGAGTATTTATAAATACTTTGAGTGTCTCTGTTTTCTATTGAAACAAGCTTTTCCCATACCTCCTAGATTATGAGAACGCATTTGCTCAGACAGCATCCCTCTCGTAAACTGGTGATAACATATTCAGCCACAGCTACATAAGTTTGACCAAACTTCCCTGACACACATAAAATGATGTGCGTTGTATAATATAGTGAATTACATATAGCACCTTTGCTTGCTGCCCCATCCTGTATTTACAAGTAGATAAGCGTCACATTAAAAGTGAGGCAACACATTGAAATGGGAGTCTGAAAACTATTTCTTTGAAGTCATAGTTTTGATACTGACTTAAGGCTCCTTTTTGGTTTCATTTCTTCCCTGCAAGTGTTCTACTGTGCAGATCCAGCATAAAACTCACAAGTGACCCTTAGTCTCTTCTATCCTGTTTCATATAAAAAGGAAGTATTTCAGAAAGTGGAAAGAATCAAAAGTGTCATTTTAGAAAATGATCTAAGGAGTTTCAGTGTCTTCTGGTTTCCTCAATGACAGCCAGCAACGTCTGAGGTCTCAATCTTGAGGCCCACCCAGCCCAAAGCTGGCCTTCTCCAGCCAGTCTTCAACTGGGACTTCGGTTTTGCAGTTCACATAGTAGTTCACCAAACATTTATGATCCCTACCTAAGTATCAGGAACTAAAATGCTGGATAAGAGGAAGTCACTGCACTCATGGAATATACATCTCGCTGAGGGAGACCGCCAGCAAGTCGACCAACTATACATTACAGTAGATACTAAGAGAAAGCTAAACAAGCTGCTAAAATAGAAAATAACGTGGAGGGAATCCCCTGGCAGTCCAGTGGTTAGGGCTCCAAGCTTCCACTGCCAGGCCTGGGCTCGATCCCTGGCCTAAGATCCCGAGATCCATGTAGCCCAGCCAAAAAAAAGTAGGAGTGAGGAAAATAATAATAACATGAAGGCAAATCCAAGGAGATGACATTTAAGCTGGTTAGTGAAGCCTCTTCAGCATGTAAAGCAGGGTTCCACCTCTCTTGTCTGACAGGGTTCAAGGTAAGATAAGATGTGTCCGTATGAGTCCATGTATGTGTATATACAGTTTAGCCTAAACCAAGGCTGAACTAAATAGTTTTTAAACCGTCTTAGTGCACCTTCTTCCCTTTTCAGCCTAACATTAATTTCTTATTTTTGTATTTGATGTCTCATTTTGCTCTCAATAGAGTTTAAACCAGAAATACTGCTTGTTTTAACGTTTAGCTCTTTTGTTGGCGTTTAGAAGGGTTGGGTTTTTTTTTCCTTTTTGTCTCAGAATTCTCATATATTCAGTGGAGGTTGTAGTCTACATTTGTAAAGTGATAGATACTATTCTTAGATGAGACATTATTTAGGGATAACACTTAACATTATTATTATAATCTTGTAGCCTCTATCTTTTCTGTAAGTCTTGTGGGTATAAAATGTGCATCAAATATCACTTCTAATTCCTGCTTTTCTAAGCACACTCATTTTAGGATGATATCTTTCATCATTATTCTTCTTGTTTGAGTGATATAGCCATTGGGTAATTTGGGTGTCTCTGTTTTCTATTGAAACAAGCTTTTCCCATGCCTTCTTTTTCTCTCCCCTTAGAAATGGAGAGGCTTAAGGAACTCTACCTAGATTAAAAATAATAATGATAAAAGAGCAAATACTTATTCAGTGCTTACTGCGTTCCAGGTACTGTTTAATGTATCATCTAATTTGATCTTAACAAAAGCCGAATGAATTATTACTGTCCTACAGATAGGGGAACTGAGATCAGAGAGGTTAAGTAATTTGTACAAAGTCACACAGCTAATAAATAGTAAGGCAGAAATTTGAGCCCAAAATAGATGCCCTTAACCACTTAATCTTTTTAACTTTCTATTTTGTATTGGAGTATAGCTGGTTAACAAATTTGTGATAGTTCCAGGTGAACAGGGAAGGGACTCAGCCATACGTATACATGTTTCCATTCTCCCCCACACTCCCCTCCCATCCAGGCTGCCACATAACATTGAGCAGAGTTTCCTGTGCTATACAGTAGGGCTTTGTTGTTAACCACCACTTAATTTCTCTATTTTATGCATCATATAAATAGCCATCTTACCCACTTTGCAGACCATTCTGTAGTCTTCACAATTATACAGTTATTGTGTAAATAGGTATTACCTTTGGTTTCAACTTAAGGGATTTCTATTTCCTGAACAAAATGTATTGCTAGCCAAAAAGCAGGGACTTAGTAAAGAAATGAAATGTTGAGTATTTTTAGCAAATTATTTTAAAATATTGTCATGTTTACCTGTAAGTATTTGGAAAGGATTTTAACTGTGCATATTTTTCAAGGCACAGTGTCTCAGAGACTGAGATTTTTACTGAAGAATGTTATCTAAGAAATAAATTTCTTGTTTGAGTCTGGTTTGGGATGGATACATTTTGAAAATGGTTAATATGGTAGTTTACAAGGATTCATGGTTTAAGCTATGCTGCCAAGACATATCAAAAGACTACTTAACTGTAAATTCCTGTCATTTGGTCAATCCGTGTTTGGCCTCAACACAAGCCACTAATTCAAATCAGTTCCATCAGAACCCTACAATTACATGTCTAAAAGTAAAATAAAACTTGGATGCTATGATTATAAGTTAAAAGATTGCTGAAGTAATATAAACATTTCATATAGCTGTTGGGCAGAACTACAGAATTTATCTAACATAAGTCGGAATATATAGAACACAGTTGGTTAAGCTGCTTAGTAGAAACTCTATAAAGTTGTGCGTTTCTATAGAAAATTTTACTTTTCTGTTGAAAACACTGCCCTAACCTCCATGGTCTTTACTCCCTTGATCCTTTTAGCCTCAACAGTAGACATGTCAAAATATGATCAGATAATTGTGTAATAGAGTGAACATCTGGTTCTTCTCTTCGCCTAGTAATTTTCTCAGATTCTAGAGATAAATGGTAATCAGTGCTGAGAAAAGTGAATTAGTGTTCATGTGAAGTCTGGGTGTATGCTAATCATTCTAATCATTCATAGAATAATTTATCTAACATAATTTTCTTTTTATTGGAATGATAGAAAACTTTGAAATGTCACAGTTTGTGAATTTTAAAAAACACCCATTCAGGAGTCTTGTTTCGCTTGTGGTGGTCTCCTTCTCACTTTCTGGTGATGCTCTCTGCTCTTTCCCTCCTCAGCGTTCGCTTCACTGTGGTCAGTGACCCTCCTGAGGACGAGCAGGACCTGGAGTGTGAGGACATTGGCATCGCCAGCGTTGACCTCGCTGACGTGTTTCGGGAAGGGAGAGACATCATCGAGCAAAATATCGATGGTATGGGTGGAAGTATTGCTCAACCTGTACCACCAGCAATTGCTGAAATCCAAAGCCTTTATTAAAACCTTTTTGCTGGCTGCAAAGATGTTGAGTCACACACTAGCTGAAGCCTTTGCAACTCAAGCTAACTTTCTGTTGAAGCTGGAATCTCTCCCTGCATCCCCCTCCTTCTCTGCCTTCCTTTGAGTCAACAAGAATTTTAAAATAATTGTGTTTCACAAGGAATTACTCATTTTGTTAGCATGGAGGGGTCGGGGAGTGTGACAATAATTTGGCCATTGGATTGTTTTTAATGTTGTTTATAGAAGCCTCATGCTGTCAAGCCTCATTTCAGCTAAGGCATACTATTCTGAGTGATCGTTATAGTGTCTTTTGCAAGGCTCCTCTTTAATTCAGTGTTACAATCCGGTGATAGTCACAGCTAATAACTCTGAGTCATTTTGGTCACTTGCTTCTCATCAGGATTCAGGGTGGAGTTAGGGATTCTTTACAAAAAGTCCACTCCTCAACTTTCACCTCATCAGGTATGAGTCCCACCAATGCCTAATTTCTACTCTTTATCCTTATATAACACATTTAGAATCTGCTGAAGGAATTGTACTTTACAAAATCAAGACTTTTAATAATAATAATCAGGGATGGCCTGAGCTATACAATAAATGGAGCAATGAGGCTGAGTCCTAGTCTCACTTCTTAAGTCAGCAGAGCCATCCACAGCTGGAAGAATGTAAATGGTTTGTTAACTCATAGATTCATGCATTAAGTGAACACTTAACTGAGCACCTCTTAAGTGCCAGGCACTCTGCTTATACCATAATTCAGCCATCAACCTTGCCCTGGATATGTGTCAGTGCTCCAAATTCAGAATCAAGCCAAATAATTAACCAAGTTAGACCGAGTAACCAAATTAGAAACATCTTCTGGGAAATTTTATAAATGGTACGCATCACATACATATCATATACATGTCACAACTTTGGCAAGCATAGAAGAAAAAGATGAGAGGATTAAAATAGTAACCTAAATCCTATAAAGACAGCCAGAACCAAGAGACAAAAAGGATCAAAATTATCTCTGCTTTGTATTCTTAATCTCTTCTCCAGTCAGTTCTGTGTCACACACCATCTTCTCCTTCTGCAAGACCACAAATGACCATATTAACCTGATGTCGACAGCCATTGTGGCCTTGTTCTGGAAAAGAGTCAGAAAACTAAAACACTAGTCAAGTCAGGTTTTTATTGCTTTGGCAGACATAGACATGAAACATCCCAAAGAAGAGGTGACGACTCCTCTGTGTGCTGGGGACCACTTGTGCCCCAGCAGTCTCCCTTCCTGCTCATTTCTCTACCTAAGTCTTTGTATATTAAGTTTTATATGAACATTTCCTTACAAATTTTCTTGGAATTAGGCACACACACATTAAAAGTTAAGAAAACCACACATACAAAAACAAAAGAAACTATATAGACTCCTAAGTGCTCTCAGACTTACCAGGTCCAAAATTCTGGCCTTGAATCACTAGTAGGTATCACTGTTCACAGAGGGTGCAGTCTGAATCAGCAGCCCATTTCGCTGCCACCCCTGAACTCAGAGAATGATCAAACAATCTCCCTTTGGCACACTACTCCAAGCTGTGCCTCCTTCCCAGAGAAGCCCACTGACACTCAAAAATTTTACATCTCCTTTCCTGCAACATCTGTTCATAGATACTCAAAACGAGTCCATAGACCTTAAGATTCTGGGTCTGCCATTTTAACTTCTCATTTCACATATTGTTTTTTAATATTTATTTGGCTGTGCTGCGTCTTAGTTGTAGCATATGGGATCTTTAGTGGCGGCATGCAAACTCTTAGTGGCATGTGAGATCTAGTTCCCCAGCCAGGGGTCGACCATGGGCCCCCTGAATTGGAACACAAAGTCTTAGCCATTGGACTGCTAGGCAAGTCCCACATATAATTATTTTAAATGGAATGTTTTCCTTAGAAAGATAAATAAGCATTCCAAATTATGATCACATAATTTCTTTAGAGTGGGTTGCCATTCTGTGATTTGTTAGCACTGTATGTTAGAACAAATTCTTCACTGTCATATCTTGATCCCTTTTAGACTTTTTGTTTCTTCCTAAGAAATTCTGATTCTATGTGGGAATCATTATCCTATAGCCTTTCCACTAGGTAAAGGTCAGGATCAGATAATTAGTTTTAACTCTACAAGCAATGTGTATCCATACATGCCTACATGCCATACCTCTCAAATGGGTATACACATTCATACACACATGACAAACTTTAATTCTTAGATTTCTGATACCAGTGAATTTTGGACTTTTATAGAGCTGTTTTCATCTCTTCAACTACTATTTCAGTTAGGCTTATCTCAAGAAAAATCTGTTGAATGATATTAACACTTTTCTGCTATTTTCTCCCTAGTTTTGGATGCCAGAGCAAGTAGTGGAAGTATCGGCAAGCTCAGGGTAACAGTCGAAGCCCTCCATGCCCTACGGTCTGTCTACGAGCAATTCAGAGATGACTTGGAGGCTTGAAAGAAACTGTTCCAGAGGCGTCTCCTACTCCTGAGTAAATGCTCACATGAAAGTGCTTAGATGAGGTTTCCGTAATTACTCTGGTGTATATAATCTATAATTCATGGGAAGCTGGGGCGGGGAGGACTGGGGTTTGAAGTGTTCATGTTTTGTATACTTTTTCATTTGTTTATTTTTCTATTCCCTTCTTCCCATGACTGCCACCCCTTGAGAACTTAAGTTCTCCACAGTGGGCAACACCTTCTCAATAATTAATACCTACATGATAACATGAGAAAGTCTATTTGCATTTTCAACATTTCCTTATGAAGAACTGAAACGCAATTCCCATTTTTATTTTTAATAAGCAAAAAAGCATAAATCTTAGAAAACCTCTGAAAAAAGAAATACTTTTATGTTACCCCTAATTGTCCCACTAAATGGAATGCCTATGATTAGCCTCATTAAGAGTTTTATACTGTGAAGATTTTATTAGAAGCAGTATATGAAAATTACTTGGATTAATGTGTTAATCTTCCTCTTTAAAATGCTAATATCCATTTTATGCACATTAAAGCTCAGTATGCATTTTCTTTGATGCATGCCATTTCTATCAATTAAATATAAAGAATGAGACTTGGCACCAACTTATTAAATCACTCCAAGTTTTGTTTTTCTTTCCTAAAAAGTATAGTTTTTCTTATTAATATTTGTATTGTTTTCAAATATTTGTAATGGTCTATGGATCCAGGGATGTGTGTATATAAAGAAGAAATATTTATACATGGAATTTACACTTTGAAAACTTAGCTTATGGCAGAGAAAGAAAATACTAAAAATATGACTCAGATTTTGATATGCTTAGACCTGAAACGAGTATCTTTTTATCATTTTTTAAAAATTTACATCAAGCTTGTACAATGCTCAAGTGTATCTGGATAACCAGATCCTTGAAAAGCAGCTCAGAAAGTTAATTTTCTAGCTTTTACTCAATCTCACTGAAGGATTTAATTGATATTTTTAATGGAGCTGTGAATCAATGCTGCAAAGGAATTGTCTCTAGAGGTCTAGGATATAATGCATTTCATTTTTTAATTTACTTTTTTATTTGTCATTTTCTTCAAAGGATTTTTATAGGCTGTGGGTTTTCACTGTTTGCAAACAGGCTATGTTCCTTCTTAAGCATATGTAAAGTATTCAGAGAGATAAGTAATTTATTAAAATCTACCTAATTTGCCGTGATATATTAAATCTCTGCTTCAGTGATCACAGACCATTTCATTTAGAGAATTAGGCATTCCCTCTTTGTGTGATTAAAGCTCTGGAAAATGAGTTCTTTGCTCCTATTTGTGAACATTCAAAGCCTGCTAATGGCAAGAAGATGGAATAGATTATGAGACAATTCATTACAGTTCAACAGAAAAAAAAAGCAGCTATAATGCAAAAATGCAAGTATGAATATCTGCATATAGTTTGAACCATCTGTGCTCTAATGGCTTCAATAATGACTCTCGTCTTTAAGAGGCTTTGAAATGACATCCGTACAATATTAATTTGTTGATGTACATTGTGGAACCAGTAGAGTATGATCTGACCACAGAAATCTATAAATTCTGTCTCTACCATTGGGCCTCCCTGTCTGGGGCCTGCCATCTCCAAGAAGAATCTTGCTCTCATCAAACTCGGCAAATCTTCATAACAACTCATTCCTCTGAAGCCTTCCAGAGACCACAAACATCTGCAGACTAAACCTCTCCAAACCTAGTAAACAGCCACATGTTTGTTGTCACTTCAGCTGGCTCTGAGCTCATCTTTTTGGCCTCTCTTTCTAGCTTTCTTTGGCTTTAAGCAGTTACAGTGTCATTAAGGCCCGTAATATTCCCTGCAGTAATTTAAAACAGCCGGATTATACCCTGGGATTAACCGAGTGGTTTTTGAGACATTTATTGTGGTATTCTCCCAGGAGGTTTGTATTATTGTTTTAAAACGTTACATCCCAAACTAAATGCCCTTTCTGTAGGGAGAAGACCGGATTGTGCTGACTTCTTATGATCTCGAAGTGGAAAGGGGAAGTTTTTATTATAAATCTGCTGAGATCTAGTCAACTGTATAGAATATATATCTCAGCTGACATCAGAGCACTAGCCACATTTCTGTCACTTTCGTGTGTACCATAACAGATAACTTAAGATTCCTTTTCTAGTTATAAAATACTCAGCCTCAAACTACATGAATTTTCACAAAACTCATTTTCATAAGTAGCTGAATAACTGCTGGCACACCCTGAAGTGGATAAGTGATCCTGGGTGCTTTAGACGGGTTTCTAGAATAGCTTTTTGTTTTGTCTTGTGTTGACCAGAGTTCATTGAACAGTTCCCCACCTTTTAGGATCAAGAGCAGTGTTTTTCTCTTGGTGAGCCAAGCCTGATCCATTAAGTATGGCTTGAGGGCAGAGGGGCCTGGCCACACAAATGCACCCGTTTAAGGTAAGGCCTGTGTGAACTTACAGCTCTTGGTGTAAACGGACACAGTACACTCAGCAATTTGGGGGCTGAAATGCTTTTAGTTTGGAAATATAAATAGAGATGTGATGTGGTATGCGGGAGAGTGTATTTTACATGTTTTTTGCCTACTGTAGTAGAAATGTCAAATTCCTAGCCACTGTCATGAGAAGCAGTTGACAAAAATAAGTTTTATGGTTTACAGTGTGGTTTACGTAGAGAACATTTCTCTTCACTCTCAGTTTCAACATGTTTTCTAAATTATCATGGTTTATTGCCGTTTAACTTAAATTAGTTTTTTTAAGAATAAATAGAGAATATATTTAATCAAATAAAGAACAGCCACGTTGAAATTCTGCTGTTGCTGCCATTCACTCATTACCACAAAATGCAAATAATTTCTGTGTATTATGAAGAAGTGTGGGCCGAGAGTGGTCGTGTGATCGGGAAGGCTCTGCGTGCACCCATGTTCCCACAACAAAACATAAATTATTTTAGTAATCTGACATCAGGAGCTATGACAATGAAAACCACTTCTTACACATGTTCTAACAAGAATCTGATTAACATTTCTGTGGATATGGAAAATAAGTTTTTTTAGTCAAACTGGCACGATTGCTGAATTTAGAATGATTTCCTTATGCTCTAGATATCGCAAAATGTGAATCATGTCTAAGAACAAATACGAGAATAAAATGTCATCTTTGGGTAGTACAAAACAACCAAGGGAGAGCTTCGGGGATATAAAACTATTGAGTGATTGACAATGCCAGGGTGATCATTCATCCCCAACTATGAGAGTACATTTTAATAAGTCACTCGTGCCTGAAGGCCTCTGACCACCTTAGCAAAGAAAAACTAAACCCATGATTTATTACAGATTGGGCAACATGCCTAATTAGATCCATGAATGGGAGCAAAGGCAGCTTTCCTTCCTCTTTGTTCAGAACGAAAACAACCTGCGGGTCAACCAGAAAGCTAAAAAAAAATCAAAGCTACAGAAACAAGTGTTTCAAAATCTGAAAATTCAGAATGAGAAAACATCTCCTCATCCCAGTGTCTTTTATCTTACAAGGTAGACTCTTCACTTCCATTTCAAAGCACCACCAGTGGACTGCACCCGACGGTCTGACCTCCTGGGAAGACGGGCCCATGTTCCTGGTGCCGGCACACCTTTTGTTCTTGCCCTTTTCGTTTTCCGTATAACGTTGACTCATATATTTAAACCATGTTTCTCCCTTCAGTTTTTCTGAAGTAAAACCTGGTTCCCTCAGACTCCAAACGTGAGCTCTTTTCTTTGGTAGATGCCTTTGGGCTTCTCCTTGCTTTTTGCCCTTCCTCACTGTTTATTGAGATGCGCCTTTCTCATCCCCGTAACAGAATCAGCTCTCTCCCATTGAATGTCATCAGTTTTCTTTTTAAATCAGATGTACGTGTTGATCTTTATATTTCTGTCCTCTGTTCTCTTCACACCTATATTCCGCTATGACGTTTCCTCCCACCTGTCTATCCTCCTGCTCGTTTTTAGCTATTAGTCAAAGCGCATGTATTTCCTTCCTCTTTTCTTGTGCTTGAACCACATCTTTAATTAATTTTTATCGTAGTATAGTTGTTTTACAGTGTCCTGTAGTTTCTACTGTACAGCAAGGTGAGTCAGCTATACGTATACATGTATCCCCTCTTTTGGATTTCCTTCCCATTTAGGTCACCACAGAGTACCACGCAGGGTTCCCTGAGCTATATAGTCAGTTTTCATTACTTACCTATTTTAGACACAGTATCAGTAGTGTATATATGACAATCCCAATCTCCCAATTAATCCCACTTCCCCTTTCCCCCCTTGGTGTCCATGTTTGTTCTTCTCTACATCTGTGTCTCTGTTTTGCAAATAAGATTGTCTATACCATTTTTCAAGATTCCACATATATGCAGTAATATACAGTATTTGTTTTTGACTTACTTCACTGTGTATGACAGTCTCTAGTTCTATCCACCTCTCTACAAACGACCCAATTTCATGCCTTTTATGGCTGAGTAATGCTCCACTGTATATATGGACCACATCTTTATCCATTCCGCTGTTGATGGACATTTAGGCTGCTTCCGTGTCCTGGCTGTTGTAAACAGTGCTGCAGTGAACTCTGGGGCACATGTGTCTTTTACAGTTTTTCTCTGGGTATATGCCCAGGAGTGAGATTGCTGGGTCATATGGTAGTTCTGTTTTTAGTTTTTAAGGAACCTCCCTACTCTTCTCCACAGTGGCTCTTCCAATTTACATTCCCACTCTAAGCACTTCTTTAGATACCAGCATCTATGACAGTTAAAATGGCCTTCCCAAAACGTTTCACTGTATTAAGTTCTTGTCTTAATTTAACATAACAGGGACACTGTCAGTCAGCCATTATGAAACTAAGGAAACAGCAAGCTAATTTTTATGTCTTTGCTTCTTGTACCTTTTTACAGTGAAGTAACAGAAGCTGAAACTCAGAAAGCTCTTATCACTGATAAGAAGCTGAAGCATAAGGTGTTTTTAAGAAATTTTAAGGAAATGTGTCATTAAAAATCAAGCTATGTATTCTATAAATGTGTTTTGTCATAGTTTACACATCATCATTAACAACAGAAAAAGTAAGAGAAATTATGCAAGAAAACTTAGAGACTACAATACAGCCTAAAGACTGGGGAGACTTTTCTAACCAAGAGAGGAAAGAAAAGCTATCAAACAAGAGATAGAGGCATTAAATATGTAAAATATTAAGGTACAGTGACAGTTTCAATATCAGACAAAATCTAATGCAATGTGGAAAACAAGAGACAAAGATTTTATACTGTTAAGGGAACAACAGGTCAAAGATGTAGCCAACTTGAATACACACATGCACATACATACGTGCATACACACACACACACACACGCTTCCCAGATGGAGCAATGGTAAAGAATCTACCTGCGTGCACACACACACACACACACACACACTGTAAATCCACCTGCCAGTGCAGGAGATACAGGTTTAATACTTGGCTCAGGAAGATCCCCAGGAGAAGGAAATGGCAACCCACTCCAGTATTCTTGCCTAGAAAATCCGATGGACAGAGGAGCCTGGTGGGCTACAGTCCATGGGGTCACAAAGAGTCAGACACAGCTTACCAAGTGAGCACACAGCACACACATAACATACACTCAAATATATATATATATTCATATATATACTTACACATACATACAGTAAATATTTCATAATATAGCCTCAAAATTCATGAAGCAATAACTGACAGAAGTATAATGACTACATGGGTTTTAATAGAGTTTAATTCTCAAGAAAGTGATATAACAAAAATAAGAAAAAGTCTAGATTTATTCAGTATGATTACTAAACTCAAATGGATATAGAATGCATGTAGAACATTCAAAGAAACATTAACCATGTACTCAGCCACAAAGGAAGTCTCTTTTTCCAAAGAATGAGAATCTTACAATTTGTTTCTGAACAAAATGCAATGAAATTAGAACTGAATAGTAAAAGGTAGCTAAAAAATAATTTCATCTAAAAGTTCAAAATACGTGTTTTTATTGTTCAGGGTTCTACTACGACAGGAAATAACCCAGTCCTACAACATAGCTAGAAGAAAATCCTACAAACTTCACTTTATGTGTAAGTGAGGGAAATAAACATCAGCTCAGAAGCCCACACCGGAGGGTGCGAAGGGCAAGGGTTAAGCATAAGAGAAGCACCTGTGACACGATCCTGGTGGCAGAACACAGATGATATCAACTAAGGTTCTCCCAGGAGACAGTCCACCCTGAGAGAGGAAATACTGAGAACAGGTCTGAGGCATAGTGAGTCAGTATTGGTCACTGGGGAAGTGAATGGCAGAGGCTGGAAATGTAGAGGACCAGAGGCAGCAGTCTTGGAAAGACACCTCTCCTGGAAGAGAACAGGGCACTTTGGAAAGGGGAGGTCTCCCTTGGAGGCATAATAGTGAAATAAAGAAGGAACCAGCTGAAACTATGGGCCCCAGAGAAAGAAGATGGTGTCATTATCTATGTGTGTGTGCTAAGTCACTTCGTTCATGTCCAGCTCTTTGCAACTGTATGGACTATAGCCTATCTGAGGCTAGCCCCTCTGTCCGTGGGATTCTCCAGGCAAGAATACTGAAGTGGATTGTCATGCCTTCCTCCAGAGGATCTTCCCTACCCAGGGATCGAACCTGTGTCTCTTAACATGTCTCCTGCATTGGCAAGCAGATTCTTTACCACTAGCACCACCTGGGAAGCCCCATAAAAGGTCATTTATTGTTAAAAAGTGCACTTCACTATAACAACAAAAGAGGACACACTTAACCCAAGAAGTCTTTAGAAACCACCCAAATTCCTCCCCACCCATATGATTATCTGCCTTGGCTAGTCCAGGGAAATCCAAATCAACTTTTAATTAAAAATAGAATCCTGCATCCATTTTCCATATGGAAACAATGAGAAAACTTTTCAGCAGGATGGAGTTCTACCCCAGGAATGGTAAATTTGATAGTTTGGATCACCCTTCCTGTTAAGAGCAACTTGGGAAGTTCATTTTACATAAGCTGTAAGAAATTATAGGAACAAGATCTGGGAACAGAGAAAAGCCCAGAAAGTGAGCTGACCCCAAAGGCTGCTTTTCTCCTAGATGGAGCTGCCAATCTGAAAGCATGGGTAACAGGTTCAGAAGCTGAAGAGAGCTTCAAGCAGACTCACAGGGCTCTGAAGAATAAAAATTGTAATTCAGAGTCCACCGAAGACTTAAGAGCCCCAGTAAATACCCCAGACTCCAATTATATATTTCTACATTATTTTTACATACAGTGCTTGGTACGCATATAAAATTAACTAGGCACATAAGGAGAAAAGACCGCATGACTGAAGACTAAGACAACAGACTTGAAACACACATAAGTAATTCAGATAATGGGATCATTGTCCATGAAGTTCATCATGAACTTGGAATTCATTAGGTGGATATTCAGCAAATCAGACACAATTGAAGAGAGACTTAGGAAACTTAAAAATCAGTTTGGATGCATGGAAAGAAAAATGGAAAATACTGAAGAAAAAAAGAGGGAGCAGTTAATAAACCTGGGATTGTATGGAAAGTTATACAGGCACTCCTTGCAGATATTGCAAGTTTGATTCCAGACCATTGCAATAAAGTGGATATCACAGTAAAGCGTCACACAAAGTTTTTGATTTCCCAGTGCATATAAAAGTTATGTTTGTAGTATACTGCAGCCTATTTAGTGTACAATAGCATTATGTCTAGAGAAGGCAATGGCAACCCACTCCAGTACTCTTGCCTGGAAAATTCCATGGACGGAGGAGCCTGGTGGGCTGCAGTCTGTGGGGTTGCTAAGAGTTGGACACAACTGAGTGACTTCACTTTCACTTTTCACTTTCATGCACTGGAGAAGGAAATGGCAACCCACTCCAGTGTTCTTGCCTGGAGAATCCCAGGGAATGCAGAGCCTGGTGGGCTGCCATCTATGGGGTTGCATAGAGTCGGACAAGACTGAAGCAACTTAGCAGCAGCAGCAGCATTATGTCAAAAAAAATGTACATACCTAAATTTAAAAATACTTCATTACTAAAAAATGCTAACTATCATTTGCGCTTTCAGTGAGCCATAATCTTTTTGCATAGTAACACCAAAGATCACTGATCAGAGGTCACTATAACAAATAAAATAATAGTGAAAAAGCTGGAAATATGAGAATTATCAAAATGTGACACAGACACAAAATGAAAAAATCTTGTTGGGAAAATGGCACCTTGGGAAAATTATCAAGTCAAAAGATTTGATCAGTATAGGGTTACCACATACCCTCAGTTTGTTTTTTTCAAAAAAAAAGCCACATACACACAGTATCTGCAAAGCACAGTAAAATAAAACTAAGTAGGCCTGTACACATAATTGAAGTCCCAAAGAGGAAAAAAAAGAGAATCAGACTCAATATTCCGAGAGATAATGGCTAAGAATTTTCCAGACTATGCATAAGACACAGTTAGAAGAATGAATTAATCCTATATGCTCAAGCTTGATAAAGTTATTTGAGGCACATTGTGGAGAAACTGTTGAAAACCCAAGACAGAAAATCTTCAGTCAGAGACCACACTAAGACTGAGAGCTGACTTTTTTACTGAAACATTGGAAGTCATTAGAAAAAGAGGACGGAATACTTCTTGGGCCCTACCTCACATTCTCCTTCCCAATTTTTATTCCCATCTTCTCCTCTCCATCTTTTATTCACAACCAAGGAAGTTAACTCCGCAGGGAAGCTCTGGACCAATAGGAGTCAGCAGCCAGTGGATGATCACTGCCCCTTTCCATCTCGCAGATGGAAACCCTGAAGTGCGTTCTATAGGATTCCAGCAAGAATAAGTCCCACCACTTAGAGAGCTGAGCAACTTGGAAATACAACTTTGCACTGGCATTTTCCTTCTCCTTTACTCGTCCCAGGCCCTCCCTCCTCCTCCTGGGACCATCTCCCAAATAAAGTTGTGTGCTCAGTCGCTAAGTCGTATCCGACTCTTTGCAACCCCGTGAATGCTTGTGACCCCACCAGGCTCCTCTGTCCATGGGATGTCCCAGGCAAGAATACTGGGAGTGGGCTGCCATTTCCTCCTAGGGGATATTTCCGACCCAGGGATAGAACCCATATCTCCTGAACTGACAGCAGATTCTTTACCACTGAGCCACCTGGGAACCCAAATAAAGTACCTGCCTGCAAATCCCTGTTTCTGACCCTGCTTTGAAGGAACCTAGGCTAAGGGTAGCTACCAGGAATGGCCCTAGAAAGGAGAACATCACGATGGGACTCTGAAGCTGGGTTGCTCACTCATCAAATGGCAAAAGGCTGACATGATTTATGGTAAGTGGTGTGATAAACCCTACCATGTGATAGATTCTTAATGATGGTGGATTAAGATGGTGGGGGGGAGTGAAGCATGGTTATCAGCCATTTACTTTCTGAATTTATATTTCAACTTTGTAAGTTTAAAAAAACTTCTCAGTAGATGCAAAACTCCAGAAGAAATAAAACCAGCCCTGATGCCAAAAGAAAATGTTAATTCAGTATTTCAACATGAATTAAATATAATTTAGAAAGGAACTGCAGATAGGAAAAAAACAGGGAGTTTAAAAACTCAAACTATACAAACTGGAACTTATAAAATGGGAACTGATGTTAGGAAAGAAATTGAAGAGAAGATGAATCTTGAATTACTAAATTATAATCTACCTAAGAGAAAACAAATATGGCTGAGAAGAGACTAGGGATGATGGTGGATAGAAGTAAAAGGAGTCAAGAAAGTTAAAGAAATAGGTAGAACCAGTGAGAAAATGATAGTTTCAACATAGACAGGCAAACTTAAATAAGTTTTCCTGAAATTAAAGAATACCTGAATCTACATATTGAAAGGGTCCACCATGTATGACAAGGTCCACCAAGTATGAAAACTACTTCAAAACAGTCAACTCTGAAATATATCCTAATAAAACAAGGAAACATTAAGGTTAAAAAAGAATATCCTTTGGTCCCCCAGGCCAAAAAAAAATTGTCACATAAAAAAAATAAAATCTGGTTGGCATTAGATTTTGCAAGAGCAACTCACAAGACAGTAGTAAAATACTGATCAAAAAACTCAAACAAAGTGAAAACCAAGGATTTTTTTTTTATCCAACTCAGCTAAGAAAACCAATTTTTATTATGATAAAATTCACATAACATAAAATTAACTATTTTTAACTGAACAATTCAGTGGCGTTTAGTACATTGTTGTGTAACCACTACCTCTAGTTTCAAAACACTTTCGTCAATATAAAATCCTGCATAAAGTAAGCATTTATACCCTATTACCCTCTCCCCAGCCCGTGGCAACCCCTACTCTGCTTTCTGTTTCTATGAATTTACCTATTCTGGGGCTTCCCAGGTGGTGCAGTGGTAAAGAATCCTCCTGCAATGCAGGAGATGCGGGAGATACAGGTCTATCCCTGGATCAGGAAGACCCCTGGAGGAGGATCTTCAATCCACTCCAGTATGCTTGCCTAGACAATCCCATGGACTGAAGAGCCTGGCAGGCTACAGTACATGGGGTCACAAAGAGTCAGACATGACTGAGCATGCACACACCTATTCTGCATATTTCATATAAATGGAGTCATACAATATGTGACTTTTGTGTCTGGTTTCTTCCATTTAGCATAATGTTTTTGAGTTCATCCACACTGTAACATTATCAGTACTTCATTCCTTTTTGTGGCTGAATAATATTCCATTGTATTAATAACCACAATTCATCTATTTATCCATTGATGGACATTGGGATTGTTGCTACCCTTTGGCTCATGTGAACGTTGCTGCTATGGACATCTTGGTGCAAACATTTGTTTGAGTACCTGTTACCAACTCTTTGGGGTGTAAATCTAGACGAGCAATTGCTGGGTCATGTGATAATTCTATGTTACTTCTTCGGGAACTGACAAACTGCTTTCCACAACAACTGAGCCATCTTACATCCTCACTAGCAGTGGTGTGCACGCTAAGTCACTTTAGCTGTGTCCAACTCTTTGCAACGCTATGGACTGTAGCCCACCAGGCTCCTCTGTCCATGGGATTCTCCAGGCAAGAATACTGGAGTGGGTTGCCATGCCCGCCTCCAGGGGATCTTCCCAACTCAGGGATCGAACCTGCATCTCTTAAGTCTCTTGCGTTGTCAGACAGATTCTTTACCACTAATGCCACCTGGGAAGCCCTCTAGCAATAGTCAAGGGTTCCAGTTTCTCCACATCCTTGCAACACTCGCAAAGACTCAAAATATGAAATTTTTCATAGTCATGAGTGTGGGGTAGAATCTCATTATACTTTTTTTTAATTGAAATATAATTGTTTTACAGAATTCTGTTCCCCTCCCTCTTGAACCTCCTTCCCATCTCCCTCCCCATCATTATGGTTTTGATTTGTATCTCCCTAACGACTACCAGAAAAACATCTATTTCTGCTTTATTGACTATGCTAAAGCTTTGACTGTGTGGACCACAATAAACTGTGGAAAATTCTGAAAGAGATGGGAATCCCAGACCACCTGACCTGCCTCTTGAGAAACCTATATTCAGGTCAGGCAGCAACAGTTAGAACTGGACATGGAAAAACAGACTGGTTCCAAATAGGAAAAGGAGTACATCAAGGCTGTATATTGTCACCCTGCTTATTTAACTTATATGCAGAGTACATCATGAGAAACGCTGGACTGGAAGAAGCATAAGCTGGAATCAAGATTGCCGGGAGAAATATCAATAACCTCAGATATGCAGATGACACCACCCTTATGGCAGAAAGTGAAGAGGAACTCAAAAGCCTCTTGATGAAAGTGAAAGAGGAGAGTGAAAAAGTTGTCTTAAAGCTCAACATTCAGAAAACTAAAATCATGGCATATGGTCCCATCAATTCATAGCAAAGAAATGAGGAAACAGTGACAGACTTTATTTTGGGGGACTCCAAAACCACTGCAGATGGTGATTGCAGCCATGAAATTAAAAGACACTTACTCCTTGGAAGAAAAGTTATGACCAACCTAGATAGCATATTCAAAAGCAGGGACATTACTTTGCCAACAAAGGTCCGTCTAGTCAAGGCTATGGTTTTTCCAGTGGTCATGTATGGATGTGAGCGTTGGACTGTGAAGAAGGCTGAGTGCCAAAGAATTGATGCTTTTGAACTGTGGTGTTGGAGAAGACTGTTGAGAGTCCCTTGGACTGCAAGGAGATCCAACCAGTCCATTCTGAAGGAGATCAGCCCTGGGATTTCTTTGGAAGGAATGATGCTAAGGCTGAAACTCTGGCCACCTCATGAGAAGAGTTGACTCATTGGAAAAGACTCTGATGCTGGGAGGGATTGGGGGCAGGAGAAGAAGGGGACGACAGAGGATGAGATGGCTGGATGGCATCACTGACTCGATGGACGTGAGTCTGAGTGAACTCCGGGAGTTGGTGATGGACAGGGAGGCCTGGCGTGCTGCGACTCATGGGGTCGCAAAGAGTCGGACACGACTGAGTGATTGAACTGGACTGAACTGACTGAACGACTAATGATGTTGAACATCTTTTCATGTGCTTCTTTACAGAAAAAAAATTTTAGACAAGAATTCCGGGAGTATTGTACTAATAAATCCTTCCTGAGGAATATACTGAAAGACCACTTTGGTCCAACTAAAAGACGAATGATGAAACTGTTAAAAAGACTGGTGGGTACACTGCCTGTATCTAACTATAGGGGAACAAGATGGAAGAACAGTATGCAGCAAAAATTACGTGCTCTGATAAGGTAGATTTGACACCATTTTATAAAGAGGGGCAATTGTAAAAGAAATGCGAGAGTAGAATAAATTCATTTTGGTTTCACAAAGATTAAAGGTGAGAGTCAAAGATATCATTTAAAGCAGACAAATCCGATAGCAGAAGCCGAAATAAAGCAATCGTGGGCATTATATAAAGATATTAGTGAAAAGATAATTACTAAAACAAAAACCACAAATCATTCTAATCACCGACATTTTTAAAAACTGAAAGGTGAAAAGAAAACAGACCAGAGAATGAAAAATACATAATAAATATAGCAGAAAACAGTAAGAGCTAAGACCAAGTATTTGAGTTATAATAATAAATGTAAGTGATCTTAACTAACTTGTGAGAAAGGATTTCAGATCGTCCTTCAAGGGAAAACTCAATTCTATACTGTAAGAGACACTCCTAAAACAAAGTGCAGTTATTAAAAGGGTAGGTAAAACTATAACCAGGCAAATGCACATAAAGAAATCAGAGACTGTGAACTTGATACTCGACAAGATGAAATTCATGGAGGGAATAAGGCTCAATGAGACAAAGAAGGACACTTCATAAAACTAAAAGCCATAATTCATAATGAAGAAACAAGTTACTAATAACTGCGTCGAATAACACAGCAGCAACCTTCATACAGAATACAGAAGAAAAACACATGGAAATATATTTAGAAGAGACTTGTAATCCATTCTTAGTCCAAGACAGAGCAAATGGGCTAAATAAACAAACATGTAGAAAATATAAACAACACAATTCCAGGGTAGATCTTATGAATATACATTGAAGCCTTCACCCTTATTAAAGAGAATATTTTTTCTTTTCAAATACATGGCACATTCATGAAAAATGTAAGGTCACCAAGGAAACATCAATAAGGTTTTTTAAGTAAAAATAATGCAAACCAACATTACAATGTGATAAGGCTTAAATAAAATAAAATGCACAAAATCTTTTCCATCTGGAAAAATTTCAGTTATTAGTTCTTTAGCCAAAGGGGAAATATAAATTGAAATTAATTTCTTTTAAAAATAATGATTATGACAACAGTATGTATCAGAGTCTTTGAGATACAATTAAAGCAAAGGTAAAAGGAGAATACATAGATTAAATATTTACAAAAATCAAAATGAAAGTAATAATAAATGAATTAAATACCTATCTCAAAAATTAGAAAAGGAAGTTTAGAAAGTAGAGAGAAGGAAATAGCAAAGATAAAAGTAGAGGCAATTGAGTTAAAAACCAAATAGATCTAATAAATAAAAAGATCTTTCTTTAAAAAAAAATCAACAAAATAGATGTAATCATTATAAAAGAAAGCAAGCACAAGTACAGATTAAAACATGATAACTGGAGATTTACCTCTTGAATCAGTGGCTATTCTACAATATCAAGAATCTTAAATTGCACAATTCTATGCAGATACATTTGAAAACCTAGATAAAGTGGATGATTTTCTAGAAAATATCGCTTACCAAAATTAACCCTAGTAGAGATAGAAAGTTTAAAAGGTCAGTTTCCATAGAAGAAATATAGTTGTTAAAGGGTTAATCCCCCAAAAGTACTAGACCCAGAAGGTTTTACAGATGAATTCTAATAGGCCTACAAAGACTAGATACTTTTAATGCTAATCAAACTGTTTCAGAGATATGAATGAAAATTTCCATAATCTTTTAAAGAAGTGAATATATCACTGTTTTGCAAACCCGATAAACATTGCACTGCTGCTACTGCTGCTGAGTCGCTTCAGTCGTGTCCGACTCTGTGCGACCCCATAAACGGCAGCCCACCAGGCTCCCCCGTCCCTGGGATTCTCCGGGTGAGAACACTGGAGTGGGTTGCCATTTCCTTCTCCAATGCATGAGAGTGAAAAGTGAAAGTGAAGTCACTCAGTCGTATCCGACTCTTAGCAACCCCATGGACTGTAGCTCACCAGACTCCTCCATCCATGGGATTTTTCAGGCAAGAGTACTGGAGTGGGGTGCCATTGCCTTCTCCAAAACATTGCACAGACATACTCAAAAGAAAACTAAAGACTAATCTCACTTGTGAATATTGAAGCAAAAATCTTCCAAGTAAAATGTTACCAAATAAAATTGAACATAAATATATATAAATATAAACATAAAAATACTCAATGGATATGAGTTTGAGCAAGCTTTGGTAGATGAAGGACAGGGAAGCCTGGTGTGCGCTGTTCATGGGGTTGCAGAGAGTTGGACATGACTTGGTGACTGAACAACAACAACAATTTAAATATTATTAGTGTATATATATATATAAATACACCATGATCAAGAAATGTTACAGAAATGTAGTGTGGCTCAGAATATCTGGAAAGAGACTCAAATACAAACAAGAAGTTGGCACAGCAAAGGTGGCTTATTAAATAATAGAGAAAAGTAGACCACTCAGTAATGATGTTAGAAGCAATAAAAGGGCATCTAGTAAACAGTTAATTGGACCCCTGCTCATACCATAAAGCAAAATAAGTTTTATAAATACACACATGTAAAATAGTGAAACCACAAATGCACTAGAACTAAACAAATCATTATTTTCACAGTTTCAAATGGAGAGAACCTCTATAACACAAAATCCAGGAGCTACGAAATTAAATAATAACATGTTTGACTACACAAAAATAAAATTTTCCTCATAGTGAACGTGAAAGTTGCTCAGTCGTGTCCGACTCTTTGCGACCCCATGGACAGTCCATGGAGTTCTCCAGGCCAGAATACTGGAGTGCATAGCCTTTCCCTTCTCCAGGGGATCTTCCCAACCCAGGGATCGGATCGAACACCAGGTCTCTCGCATTGCAGGCAGATTCTTTACCAGCTGAGCCACAAGGGAAGCCCAAGAATACTGGAGTGGGCAGCCTATCCCTTCTCCAGTGGATCTTCCCAACCTAGGAATCAAACCAGGGTCTCCACTGCAGGCGGATTCTTTACCAACTGAGCTATGAGGGAAGCCCTCACCGTCAAGGAAAAAAAATCATACAGTCAAAACAAATGAGAAAACTTGGAAAAACATTTGCCAACAAGTGGAGCAAATAGCTAGTTTTCTTAATATATAAAGAGCTCCTAAAACAGTAAAAGAAAAATAGCATATAGAAAAATGGGTAAATATTATAAATAATGTACAGAAAAGAAACTACTATTGACTTAATGAAGTGAATATAACATTACTGAATGTAATGATATTGAAGATGGTATTAAACATGGAAAAGACAGTCCACATGCTCATAATAACCAAAATGCAAATAAAAACCACAGTGAGATAAAATTTTTCAACTATCAGATTGAGAAGATTAAAAATTTTATAATATATAGTGCAAACAGGGCTACAGGAAAGAGGCGCACTCAAATATTACTAGTGGGAGGGTAATTTCCCATAAATGCTACAGTGATGAGTTTGGCAATTCTATCAAAATTTAACATACACTTATCTTTTAATCCAATAATTCCACTTTGAAGACTTTATCCCAGAGTTGTATTTGCAAATGTAAGGAATAATACTGGACAAGGTTCCATCCTTTGTTAAAAGAGGAAAAATTGGAAACACCCTAAATATCCAATTGGGAATTCGTTCAATAAATGATGGTTCTTATGGTCATTAAATGTAACACTATGCCACTATTTAAAAGGAGTCACTTAGATACAATTTAGATTATGTCTTAGATTATTTAAGAGGAGTCAACTTTAGATATAATCTCCAAGGTATATTTTTTATTTTTGGCTTAAAAACAGATATGTATCCAGAGTTCTGAAGGCCAGTTGTTGGCAAGACCATACTCCCTGTGAAGGCTCCAGGGAAGACTTTGTTCCATGCCTCTCTCTTAGCTTCTGGTGGTTACTGGTAAGTCTTCTGCATTCTTTGCCTTGTAGACCTTTTATTCCTATCTGCCCCTATCTGAACAGGGCATTCTCCTTTCTGTTTATGTCTCCAAAATGCATTTTTAAATGAAAAAGTAAGGTAAAGAACAGTGTTTGGTTTATGCAATAAATTATATAAAAACACATATGTACATGTGCTTGAATATAAATAAAAATCTTTGGAACTACATCTAAGAAGTTGAGAAGTGGTAGCTTCTGGGAAAGGGAATTGGCAGCTAGAAGAAGAAGGAAAAAAAACCCTGCTTTTTATTGTGTTTCCATTTGTATATTATTCACAGCTATATTGAGATGTATTTCACATACCATAAAATTCATTCATTTAAAGTATACAGTTAAATGATTTTTAACATAATGACAGAGTTCTGCAGTGATCACCAAAATCAAATTTTAGAACATTTTCAGCAACCCCTAAAGAAAACACATAAACACAGCAATCATTGTCCATTCCCAGCTTCCCTCCGCACAGCCCCAGGTAACCACTAATCTACTTTCTGTCTCTGTGGATTTGCCTATTCTGTATATTTCACATAAATGGAATCATAATACGTGGTTTTGTGACAAGCTTCTCTCACTAAATAACATAATATTTCCAAGCTTCATTCACACTGTAGCATGCATCAGTGTCCCATTCAGTTTTATTGCTAAATAATATTCCATCGTATGACTATACCACACTTTGTTTATTCACTCATCGAGTGACAGACATTTAGGTTTTTTCCACTTGTGGGCAATTATGAACAATGCTCTTATGGACGTTTGTGTACAAGTTTTTCCTTAGAGGTATGTTTCCATGGCTCTTGGGTATATACCTAGGGAACCACAAACAACCAAACTTGACAAGTGTTTTAACAGAGGGAACATATTAATGGTTACAATGGGTATCATGTGGTTTCTCCACGGCTAGAGATCCTCCAAGGTCTCTTGTTCTGCTTTCCCCATCTCATCTTTCTGTTTTCTCAAAAAAACTGATTAGAGTTGGGGGCAGAGAATCTAAATCAGTTTTGGATAGCGGAACCAAAGCAGATGGGGTGAAAAGAGACCAGAGGCCTCTGGGGCCCCACCTCACATCCCCACCGCCATATCTCAGATTCCAGCAACCGCTCTGGTGGCCAGTTCTGTGGCAGCCTCAACTCACTTCCCTCTCCCAGCATCTTGCCTCAGGTGTACGCTGCATGCTCGGCAACTCTGCTAAAGCTGTGCACACCTGTGGGAGTCTTCTTAGCCTGTACCCACGCTACAGCCATCCACAGCGTGATCGAAATGGTACTTTGGGGATCAGGCAGCGCAGACAGTGCTGATAAGATATACAAGCAAATGGCCCAAGCCACCTGACAAGGTGACAGCAGCGCCTTGTCCTCAACCACACTGTGGTCTGTTGGCTTAGGAAGGGCCTTTGATGCCACCAGATTCATCAGGGAGAAAAAAATCTTGAGTTTGATTTACAGGTCAGCAGGCCTGATCTGTCGGTGTGAACCGCCACACCAAGCCTCTTAAGGATGCCCCAGAGGACAGGAATGGAGACTGTGTCTGGACCCGGATGGTGGCCTCTCTCTCTCAGTGAGCCTGTCCTGGCCACCGCTCAGCCTGATAGCAGCCAGATTAACACTGAGCCCTCGCTATGGCGCCATCTCTCAAGGAGACCAGCCAGTCTCCGATGGTAGCAGGTTGATCCCACTGGATTCCTTCTCCTTTGAAGGAGGCAGGAATTTGTCCCTCCTGCAGCTGCCGTCTCCTCTGGAGATGTGTTTGTCTGCCCCGTCCAGAGTGCCTCTACCAGTACCACCGCTGGAGGGAAAACAGTGTCTGACTGACCAAACAAGATCCCATGTCCCATGCCTCAGCTCAAGGGAGGCCTTTCACAGAAATGAAGGGGTGACTGCTTCTGCCCAATATTTCAGTGTCCAGAGGCAGCCATTCTCCAAGAATGAAGGAATGGCCTATTACAGGCCCAGCCGAGGAGCTTTCTTAGAGACAACGGAGTGAATTGGGGTCCTGTCCTCTGGGATACAAATTCTGCACTGACTCTCTAGCTGGTGCGGCCCTCCGTCCCCAAGAGTAAAATACGTGGCTCCAGAAACTGAGAGGTAGAAGTAGGAAAGCCCCCTTCACCACCACTCCCAGGAGCACACTTGCAGAGTAGGTGCTTCCCATGGCCACAGTCTCAGGTTCTGTGAGATCCTGGTTCTGAGGGCAACTGTTTCACCCCAGGGAACAGGAAAGAGTCCCACGGAAGCCACAGTTAGTGCACCATTATTTTGCGCTCTTCATGTCAATGGTCTAAGAGATGGGGTGGGGGAAGAAATTACTAAATGTGGTGGATTAATGATAGCCACAAATTTCCCCCATGAAGACAGGCTCTTTTTCTTCCTCCCCCGTGTATCTGGGCTGTGCCTGTGATGGGCTTTGACCAGGAGAATACAGTGAAGGTGATGCTCTGGCGGTTCCTGATGTCACCTTTAAGAAGTCCCCCATTTCCTTTGAGTTCTTCGTCACTTACCCCTCCATCTGAATTCACTCGGCTGATAAACACACCAGCTGTGGCGATCAGGAATGCTAGTATCTTTTGCCAAAGTTCTCCTTGATATGTATTTCACTGGAGTCCAACTCCTTAGAAGCTAACTGACTTGTTACTATCACCATCATTGCTTGCCATGGCATACCAACCCCTGCTACAAATCCTGATGTTCAGTGCCTCTGTAGAGTACAGTCACTAGCAGCTGTAGTCTTATTGCTGGGAACAGTGGGGGAGGGGGGGCACTGTTCCATGGAACATGAATTACCAGCTTCCCAGGGAATGGAAAAACACCTCTGTTGATAAGACCTGGCTTTCAGTTCAAGCAGAATGTCAAAAGCAGCAGCTCAAAGAGTGGTTGCTGCTTGCTAATCCCAAATCAGGACTCACATATGCAGCCTAATCTATTTCTACCACTGACATCTCACTTGAAACAGCTATACCATTTACAAAGTAATTGTAAACATATACGTTTCCGTATTACATGTCCATGGGAATGGTTTGCATGGAAGGATCATCCAATGCCAAATAAAACATTACCATGGAGCTCTAGTTGATACAAAATGATTGCTTTTATGGCAGTTGACATCCCACCTTGGGTTAGTCTCCTTATGGTCTCATTATGGTTGTTTTTGTTATTAAAACCAGTGACACAACATCAAAGCCATGATCCATGAAAGAAATAATTGATAAGCTGGACTTCATTAAAATTTAAAACTTCTGCTCTGCAAAAGACACTGTCAAGAGAATGAGAAGATAATCCACAGCCTGGGAGAAAACATTTGCAAAAGAGCTATCTGATAAAGGACTGTTACCCAAAATATACAAAGAACCCTCAAAACTTAATAATAAGGAAATAACAACCCAATTAAAAAATGGGCCAAAGATCTGAACCAGACACCTCACCAAAGAAGATAATCAGATGGAAAGTAAGCATATAAAAAGATGCTCTTCATCATATGTTATCATGAAATAAATTAAAATAACAGCAAGTTACCACTCAGAGAAGGCAGTGGCACTCCACTCCAGTACTCTTGTCTGGAAAATCCCATGGGCAGAGGAGCCTGGTGGGCTGCAGTCCATGGGGTCACTGAGGGTTGGACACGACTGAGCAACTTCACTTTCACTTTTCACTTTCATGCATTGGAGAAGGAAATGGCAACCCACTCCAGTGTTCTTGCCTGGAGAATCCCAGGGACGGCGGAGCCTGGTGTGCTGCAGTCTATGGAATCACACAGAGTCGGACATGACTGAAGTGACTTAGCAGCAGCAGCAGTAGCAATAGCAGCAAGTTACCACTATACACTTAGCAGAATGGCCAAAATCTGGAATACTGATAGCACCAAAAGCTGACAAGAATGTGACACCAGAGCAACTCTCAAACATTTCTGGTGGAATGTTTGGAAGTCAGTTTGGCAGTTTCTTACAAAGCTACGTGTATTCCTACCATACAATCCAGCAATCAAGCTCCTTGATATTCACCCAAGCAAACTGAAAACTATGTCCACACAAAAACCCACATATGGATGTTTATAGGAACTTTATTCATAAATGCCAAAACCTGGAACAACTAAGATGTGCTTCGATGGATGACTAGATAAATAAACTGTGGTACATTCAGACAATGGAAACTCATTCAGTAGTAAAGAGAAATGAACCAAGGAAGCCATGGAGAGACACACACAAACCTTAAATGCATATTACTAAGTGAGGCGAAGAGTTGACTCATTGGAAAAGACTCTGATGCTGGGAGGGATTGGGGGCAGGAGGAGAAGGGGACGACAGAGGATGAGATGGCTGGATGGCATCACTGACTCGATGGACATGAGTCTGAGTGAACTCTGGGAGCTGGTGATGGACAGGGAGGCCTGGCGTGCTACAATTCATGGGGTCGCAAAGAGTCGGACACGACTGAGTGACTAAACTGAACTGAAGTGAAAGCATCCAATCTTCAAAGGCAACATACTTTATGAAGCCAGCTATATGATATTCGATAAAAGGCAAAACTAAGGCGACAGAGAAAAGATCCGTAGTTACCAGGAGGTAGCTGGGGAGAGAGGGATGAACAGGGGGAGCAGGGAGGCTTACAAGGGCAGTGAGACTATTCTGATACTATAATGGTGGACACACATCATTATACATTTGTCCAGATGCTTAGAATGCACAACACCAAGAGTGAACCCTAATGTAAACCACGGACTTAGTGATGTGGATATTTATAGGAACATCACTTACATATGGATGTTTATAGGAACTTTATTCATAAATGCCAAAACCTGGAACAACTAAGATGTCCTTCGATGGATGACCAGATAAATAAGTGAACTTACACTGGTAAGTTCACCGAACATAACAAATGTGCCACTCAGGGGCTGAATGTTGATAGCGGGGAGGCTGTGCCTGTGCCGGGGGGTGGGGGATGGGAGAAGATAATGACATACTCTCTGTACTTAGCACTCAGTTTTGCTATGAACCCAGAATTGCTCTAAAAAATAAAGTATTTTTAAAACTACAGAATAGCCTAACTTTTTTTTTCTCTGCAGCTATTTAGATATTAAGAAACTGTTTCATAGACGAGTCTTGGGTAACAGAAGAAAAGTATAGCTTCAAACTATCAATATGTGAAAACAGAGAGTGCTGAGTCCACTGGACAAAATTCACATCTGCTCCTAACTGACCACATCTCCATAATTAGGCCAACTTCCTTGACCTTTTACCTCAACCCAAATATGAGCATAGTTGTTATAAAACCACCCGCACCTTGAAATTGTAATTCTTTTCATTTTCCAATTTTATTTCCACAATCAGAAAGTGGTAAGGTGTCAGTGCCACCATCACCCTGTACCCAGTTAGTGTAGAGAGAACTTAGCTCTGGAGGTCAGGCAGTAGCCTGAACTGGATAAACAAGAAGAAAGATGTTGCAGGGCCCGAGACATCAGCCAGCAAACTTGGCGTCACTCTGTCCTTCGCAGAGGATTCTGAGCTGACAGAAGATCCCTTGTGATTTACACAGAGAGGTTCGCAAGCACAGATTCCTCCCCAGGAAGGGAAGAGCTGGATGAGGAAGGAGAGACATTCCAACAGGACACAGCTGGAACACAGGACACGCACAGAGGAGGAACCTTCATGAAATGGAAAGAGAAAGAACTGTGAACATTTATGATATTTTATATTCTTACAAGGTAAAAAGGAGGATTACACTGTGCTGATGGCAGAATAACAATTAAACTAACCTCTGGATAAATATATTAAAAAAATAACTATCTGAATGCACTGGAGAAAGTTCCAAAGCAGGTAAAAACTACAGAAAGTTATCTCTTTCTCTCCCTCGCTCGCTCTCTGTCACACACACACACACACACACACACACACACACACACACACACACACACACACACAGCTTTTTGCCTGAGGGCAGGCCTTAGCTACTGTGCAGCTGGCTAAAACTAACCACTTAGTCTCAGAGGCATGAATAATCAGAGGAGTTTAGGATGACCACAACAGTTAGAAAGTTGGAGAAACATCATGAAAAGAGAAAAATCCACAGAGAAACAGCCCTGAATTCAGTCTAAAAACTCTGCTCAAATCTCTGGCTGCCTCCAACCTACACAGTCCCTTGGGGCAGATTTCAAGCAGTTCCAACTTAGGATAAAAGAACTGAGATTTCAGTTGCTGTCCACCGCAAAAGAGATAACAGTTTGGAGTTTTAATTCACCCCAGTTAACTGCACATTAAGCAGAGAAACAAACAAAAAAGAAATCAAGAGTCTTTCAGAGGAATATAATGAATCCAGGGTCTTTATAACATTTCATCCATAATATTCAGGAAATTATCTAAAATTACTAGACCTACAAAGACACAGGAAAATGTGATTCATACTTAAGAGAGAAGGTACCCAATGGAGACACTAACCCCAAGATAGCCCAGAACTTAGGATTCTCAGACAGGATTTTAAAGCAGTTATTATAACTATGCTCAGTAAAGAAATATATGCTTGTTATCAGGGAACATAAAGGAACTCTAGGCAGAGAAATAGAAATAATTAAAAAGAAGCAGGTGGAAATCCTAGAACCAAAAACTAAAATCTGAAATTAAAAATACACAGCTGACTGTAGATAAATAACAAGAGAGTTAGTGAGGTTAAAAATGTGTCAATAGAAACTACTCTGTGGAGCACAGTGGAAAAAAATTCAAAAGTGAACAGAGCCTCAGTGGGAAACGCTAGTATTAAAAAAAAATCTAGTACACATGTATTTGGAATCCTAAACGTAGAGGAGAAACAAAATGGAAAAAATATTTGAAGAAACCAAAATAGGACACACAAAAGTAAACCACACCTAGACATATCATAGTCAATCTGCTGAAAACTAAAAATCAGAGAGAATCTTGAGCAGACAAAGACAAATGACATACTGCATGCAACAATGCTACAAATGATCGCTGGCTTATCATCGGACAAAAATGGAGGCCGGGAAACAGGGAATCACATGTTTTAAATGCAGAGAGAAAAAAAAAGTCAACTCATAATTCAGTATCAATATCCTTCAAGAGTATGGCAAAATATGTATATATTCTATAAATAAAAAGGTAAGAAAATTTGCCACCAGCTGCCCTCCACTACAAAGAATCCGAAAGGAAGTCCTTCAGGTTGGAGGGAAACAATACTGGCTAGAAAGTCTCCATTAAACTTGCTATTAATAATGTAAAAGACGTTATTAATATGACTTATTAATATGACTGACTGTCACCATCATAGAGGTGGATCAGAGATGTGAGTGCTCCCAGGCTTTTCATGGGGCTTCCCAGCTGGCTCAGCTGGTAAAGAATCTGCCTGCAATGTGGGAGATCTGGGTTCGACCCCTAGGTTGGGAAGATCCCCTGGAGAAGGGGAAGGCTACCCACTCCAATATTCTGGCCTGGAGAACTCCATGGACTGTACAGTCCACCGGGTCACAAAGAGGCGGACGCAATGTGTGACATTCACTTCACTCGGCTTTTCGTGAGTTATCATCAAGGCCACCTATCCAATACTCAAGACCAATTAACGACGTTGTTCTTTGACATCATACTTTAGGGAAAAAGTAAAAGAAAGAAACCAAGTCTAGAATTCTAGGTCTTGAGTCTTCCCACAAAGCATCTCAGACAAGAATTCATTTCCACCACCAGCCAACTGTGCGATCCTGCCTGGACTCCTTCCCCCCAGAGTTATCTTCCTCACCATAAATGGAGGGAGTGTAGGGTGACCGAGGTGAGGACTGAGACGCTGCACTAGTCACCCTCCACAATCCCGGCCAGCTGCAGCTTTCTGTAATCTCAGGATTCTGACAGGTACGTACACCTCCCTTGAGTCGCAAACTCTGAAATTCTGTTTCGTCGTTTGCTGGCTGAGGAAAGGTTTCAAAAAGCTGCCATATGTGATGAACCCAACACAAGCTTTTATAATTAAAAGGTGGGGTGGCGCTGCAGTTGACCAAGATGCCAAACAAAATCATTTATTAAAGAAATGGGCCCCATTCAAAGACATCAATCATGCTTTCTGCTACTATATTTCCTGCTGTACTTTCCCTCCAAGCTTTGTTGATCATTTTTCTCACCATCCATAAATAAGAGTTATTTGTTACATATGTAACAACTTAAGTGTTTTCCTTCTAAACTGCGGTGCTCTATAGTTAGGGGCACATATTCTTTGCACCTGTTCTGATTGTCATTGGTGTTATTAAAGAAAAAGCCTTTCCAGTTGGGTTTATTCAGAGAGAGTTAACATCTGATTTTACATGGAACTATTTAAAAGTAAAAGAGCAACATGGCCCAAAGCGCTTCTAGCATAGGGTGTGGAAGTATTTGATGTCCTGGTGCTTGTTCATAAAAGAATGTTGAAATGTTGAAATGTTTTGAAATGTGCAGTGAAGTCGGGGAACAGAGATCCAAAGAAAGTTCTCATTGAGACAAAATCGAATCAACCGTCTTTCCAAAAGACATCCCTCTCGGAAAACTGGGTCCCTTGGCTCGGTGCCCACCATCTGGGCTCAGGGAGGCCCCAGCCTTGCTGCCTCTCATGATGTGTGAATGTGGGCTTGCTCCCAGTCAGGGCACTTGTAAAGGTCATTCGTGTACCAGGACCCATGGTAGCCAGGCCAATCTAGTGGGCTAGAACACAGCTCAATGTCAAGGAAACCAACCCCAATCCTCCAATTCTGCTGGCTTTTTTTCTCTTTTGGCTATGCCAGGTCTTTCGGGATGCAGGATTTTGAGTTAAAGCATGTGAACCCTTAGTTGCGTGATGTGGGATCTTGCTCCCTGACCTGGGATTGAACCTGGGCCCCCTGAACTGGGAGCATGGAGTCTTAGCTACTGGACCAGCGAAGCCCCTCCAACTCAGCTTTTACCCAGCTCACCTTCTCCTACAAAACAGGACCCACTTGCCTTCTAAGGGAAGTCCCAGCGTCCTAGCCAACCATGCCCTGTTTCTGCATTGCCTTTTCTAACATCTATAAAACTCCCTGTTGCCCAAAATCCCTTGGGAGAATGCCCCACTGCTTGTGAGGCACTGTACTCCCCCAGTCCATGGATTATTTTCCTTTTAATAAAGCACATCAAACCTGGTACTGAATTGTTTAATTTTTGTCATTTGACAGCACTATCCAGCCAGAGGAGAGACAGCTGTCAATAGTGAACCGGTCTCAGACGGTACTCTGCAAGAGTGTATCATCCACGCAGCGGCCCTTCCCCATGAACCCACAGGTTCATGAATTTCTCTTTTCTTTAAGGCCAAATAAAATGATGTCTCAAGTCCCCAGGCAGGACCAGGACCAAGGCAAGATGAGTAAGATATCCTTCCTGGGCACATTTCAAGGTGTGCCAAAAACTCAGCCATCAAGATAAGTCATATTTTAATGCAAGGTTTTAAGAATCATAAATCAATGCAAAAAATCAATGATGAATGAATTATCAGCATTTTAAATAAAGACAGGATCCATAACAATGCATTACTCAGCCATATTTCAGCCTGAGGCAGAAGGAATAATCCATAATACACTGGCTCTATCTTAATTTAAAATTTTGATATTTTGTTCATCAGTTCAGTTGCTCAGTCATGTCCGACTCTTTGCAACCCCATGAATCGCAGCACACCAAGCCTCCCTGTCCATCACCAACTCCCAGAGTTCACTCAGACTCACGTCCATCGAGTCAGTGATGCCATCCAGCCATCTCATCCTCTGTCGTCCCCTTCTCCTCCTGCCCCCAATCCCTCCCAGCATCAGAGTCTTTTCCAATGAGTCAACTCTTCCCATGAGGTGGCCAAAGTACTGGAGCTTCAGCTTTAGCATCATTCCTTCCAAAGAAATCCCAGGGCTGATCTCCTTCAGAATGGACTGGTTGGATCTCCTTGCAGTCCAAGGGACTCTCAACAGTCTTCTCCAACACCACAGTTCAAAAGCATCAATTCTTCGGTGCTCAGCCTTCTTCACAGTCCAACTCTCACATCCATACATGACCACAGGAAAAACCATAGCCTTGACTAGACAGACCTTAGTCGGCAAAGTAATGTCTCTGCTTTTGAATATGCTGTCTAGGTTGGTCATAACTTTTCTTCCAAGGAGTAAGCGTCTTTTAATTTCATGGCTGCAGTCACCATCTGCAGTGATTTTGGAGCCCAAAAAAATAAAGTCTGACACTGTTTCCAGTGTTTCCCCATCTATTTCCCATGAAGTGATGGGACCGGATGCCATGATCTTCGTTTTCTGAATGTTGAGCTTTAAGCCAACTTTTTCACTCTCCTCTTCTACTTTCATCAAGAGGCTTTTAGTTCCTCTTCATTTTCTGCCATAAGGGTGGTGTCATCTGCATATCTGAGGTTATTCATATTTCTCCAGGCAATCTTGATTCCAGCTTGTGTTTCTTCCAGTCCAGCGTTTCTCATGATGTACTCTGCATAGAAGTTAAATAAGCAGGGTGACAATATACAGCCTTGACGTACTCCTTTCCTATTTGGAACCAGTCTGTTGTTCCATGTCCACTTCTAACTGTTGCTTCCTGGCCTGCATACAGATTTCTCAAGAGGCAGGTCAGGTGGTCTGGGATTCCCATCTCTTTCAGAATTTTCCACAGTTTATTGTGACCCACACAGTCAAAGGCTTTGGCATAGTCAATAAAGCAGAAATAGATGTTTTTCTGGAACTCTTGCTTTTTCCATGATCCAGTGGATGTTGGCAATTTGATCTCATCAGACTTTTGTATACTGGCAATTTAAAGGCTGTATCAAAATATGATTTATCTGATGGCTGAATTTGGGGGCACACCCTGAAATGTGCCAGAGGCAGTGCCTCACCCACCTCACGCTGTCCCAGCCCCAAGCCCCAGGCTCTCTGCAGTAATAGAGTCGGCCCTCCATCCACCTCCCACATCTCCCTTCAAGATGGTTGGAGGAAGACCAGGTTTGTTAAGAATCTGTTCCTGGTCACTGGTCACTGCAGCCCCTTACTCCGTTGTTATTTATCTCCTCATGGCCGGCCTCGGGCCCCTCGTGCACATCACTGCCTGGAACTACGCCAGTATTTCCTAGGCGCACTACTGTGAATGACCGACTTTTACTCCCTTAAGGTCTCAGGCAGAGAGGAGCAAGGAGGAAATCACAGCAATAACGACTGCTTTGGTGGGAGACAACTCTAAAGTGGAACCTCAGTTTTGCTAGATCTCATTAACCACTGCCTGCCTCACACCCTCCACAGATCCTAGCAAGATAAGATATAAGGATATAACGGGGGCGGCGGGGGGGGGGGGGGGGGGGGGGGGCGGGGTGGCGGTTGGTGGAGCTCTTCACTCCTATTTATTCTCGGACCCCAAACTCCTTCTCAAGGTCTCAGCAAGGTAAGTCCATAATTCCTTGCAAGTAGCACAGCTGAACTCCTCTTTGTCCAAACCTCCTCGTCCAGCCTTTCTCAGTCCTACAGGCCCATTACAGGGGTCTCTCCTAATAGTTGTAGCGGTTTATCCTCCGTGTGGAATTCTTCCAAGTTGCCAAAGCGCTGCAACAGCGACGGCTTTTACACCAACTTTCTTTTTACCCCTCCCCATCAAATACAGGAGGTAATGACCTGAGAATCTTCTGTAAAGGCTGCATCTTGTTCCTCTCTGTCCTCAGCCCCACAACCTGGGCCTGCCATGGGGCGAACGCTGGATGAAGACGAAAGCCGCTTCATCCATGGGTGTAGTTTGGGCTCCTAGGGACGGCGGGGTGGGGAGTGGGGCAATCACGCCCAGCCCGAGGCCGCCAAGCTGCTCATTCTAAGACTTCATTGGTTCCAGAGCCCCAGGGGGCTTCCGGGAAGAAGCTAGTTCCACCCACATCTCCCTTAGTGCTGCTTTGGCTCCAGCGCCCTCTCCCCGCTCCCATCAAGGCTCCTCCTCAGAAGATGCTCAGCTTCAGATCCCAGCGCACAAAGCCAAAGCCCTCCCTCCCACGCTCAGTCTGCGCAGGTGCACAGAGATGAGAAAAGAACATGGGTTCGAATCCCAGCTCCCCCGGCGCCCTGGCGGCACGACATGTGCTCATTTCATTGTCTCCCTGGGCCTCAGTTTCCGCCTCTGCAGAGTGAGGATCACAAATAGTCATCATTAGTGTGGAGCTTAAATGCGCTATTTCATGCTACAGCACTCAGGAGCGCTGGGCACACGGCAAGCACGCATGCACATCAGCCACTCCTGGGACATCCTGGCCCCCCGGGGACTTTATTTTTCGGGGCGAGGGAGGCAGACGGAGCAGCAGGTCGTCTTAGCGTGCCCGAGACCGTGGGTGGGGTGCTCTCCCATTCACCCTTGGTTGCATGGGGGTGGTCTTGCCATTCCCAGCAGCACTAGAGGGACTGGAGGAAAGCCCCTGGAAAAAAGAACTCTCTGCTCCAGAGAAGAAGAAACTTGAGGTTTTCAAGTGTGAACAACCTTTAAGGCCTGAGCAGTGGGAGTCAAGTGTGCACACACATTACTTGAAACAGATCCCTGGTTTTGGAGGCAAACCCCAAGCTTTCCCCCTCCCCTGAGCCCGGACCTGGAATGGAATCTGTCTAGTGATAGTAATGCGAAGAGGCGGAAAGCCTGCCTTCTTAAGTGTTTGCATAAAACTTGGGCTTTGGAGCTTTTTTTTTTTTTTTTTTAATTTCCAGAGAAAAAGCCTGTGTGGGTGTACTGGGTCAAGAATGCCTTTTCAAAGCGTGCCTCACACCCCTGCGCCCCAGGGAGGGCTAGGTTCCGGCAGAAAACTTCACAGTAGGAGGGAAAAGGGAACACCCGCTGTCTGTTCTCCAGGTCAGTGAGAATTCCTTGGCTTGTTTAAGCCCCAGAGACCAACCCCCTCCCCACCCCCGCACCGTGTTCTAGCTCCAGCCCTACCTTCCTGCAACCCGCCGCCCCCCATCCTCTACTGGCTTGAAAGATGCTATCGGAGTCCAGAATCTCCACGTGGGCCCCCAAAGGAACAGCTGGGACTCGGCCAGCCAGCTCCATCACCCCCCAGGCAGCAAACAGGACCCCAAGACGCAGACTGACATAAGCTTTACAAAAAACTCTCCGGAGCCAGCTGGCCTTACCTACTTCAGAACCAAATGCCAGGAAACTCTGGCTGGTCTGCCAAGTCCCCCAGACCGCCGGATGGAGGACTTGCTGACATGTGCCTTTGTCCTGCTCTGCTCAGCACCCCCACCCCTGCCTGCACTGTACACCGCGGCTCAGCCTTTTATGCAAGGCTAGGAAAGCCAGCCCCAGCAGATCGCTGGTTTCCCGCAACACCCATTCTTCACACGATGCTGGGAATACACCTGATGGTCCTGGATGCAAGCAGCCACCCCATGACGCACTCCTGGTCAAAAAGGAAAGGGGGTAGGTCAAGTCCAACAAAAGGCCAAAATCTATTTCATGGTGAAACCTCCGTTGTCTCCCAGGCTGCACCCTGCTTTTCTACCCTCTTCTGTGACCCAAAAGATCTGGACCACCTTAGGCTCCAGGCTCCCATCAGCATCACAGCCCATCAGTGTCAGGGGCAACAACTGAAAGCAATTGAGAAGAGAGCAAAATCTTCATCAGGGTTCCTGGGAAAACAGCTGCAGAGATTCCAGGTTCATCCACCACAAAGCTTCTCCCTACGCATCTCTCCATCTCTCCCCTCCCTTCCCCCATCTCCCCTAGTCCCCATCCCCCCAAATAGCCTTCAGTCTCTCCTTTCTCTCTCAAAAAAACCTCTTCCAGATCTCCTTCTACCAAAAGAATCCTTCCTTTAAAATCTCCCTACTGCAGGCTGCCTCTGCAAATCCTTCCTTTAAAATCTCCCTACTGCAGGCTGCCTCTGCAGGCCATTCTTAATCCCCATGTCAAAAGGCTGGAGAGCCTGGACGTCAGGACCAAATTTTCCCCCTCCCTGTGACTCCCAGCTTCTCCAATCCTGTCTGTATTTACTGCTGTCACCCCTTAACCTGTCAGGTGTAAGCCCATTTCCTAGTGATGCCAAAAGACCCGAACACCTCAATTCTGGAAACTCACCAAAGGTCAAGCGTTTACTCAGGCTTTAAAGCTGTCTGTGCTAGAGCAATTTAGATTTGTGTTTGCAAGGAAAACATAACTAGTCCAGCAGACATCCGTGTATGGCTTTTCTCCATTAACTCAAGCAGGCAAAAAGAAGCACCGTCAGCCATATAGAGCAAGTCCCACGGGCCTTTCTCCCTCTACCAAAGAAGAGAAAGAGGAGAAACACTGTAGCAGCCCACTCCCCACCCCCAGGCTCAGGCCCAATTTCACTCTAAGAGTTTGGGGAGCCCCAGTCTCAGTGAAGTGGGGGCACACTTCAGGATTAAGAGTTTCCATGTCCCGGATCATCCAAGTCTAGCGTTCTTGTGAGTTCTGACTTGAGCTGAGGTCAGTACAGGCCGTGGGCGGGAAATGTGCTCAAATGCTGACTGCCTGGAAGGTCTTTTCCATTTCGGAGTGTCGGCTGGGGGTCAGACCGTCTCAGGGAATAAACTGTAAGTGGAGGTGAGTCTTTCCATATGTCTTGCATGAAAATTGAAAACGACCCTCTAATGTAGTCCAGAATCCCCACGAAACATTTTTATTGTTTCAAAAGAGAAAAGAAAAAACGTAAACCAGGTCGAACGTCACGGGGTTTCTAATCCAAATGAACAAAGCAAGAGAACTCACCCCCGAAATTAAGTCAAGGACACATCTCAGTGGGAAACAGGTGGGGCTGTGCGTCCAAGTGGACCTTTAATAAGCACAATCTGATGAAGGTGGTGGTAGTAACAGGGATTTTGAAACTGCTGAATGGGAGGAGAGAGGCTGCCAAACTCCTGAGAGATCCTTTAAAATAATTCTCAGTATTTACTATGGGATTTGACACATACAGTGCAAAACAGGTGGGGAAGATAATGACAAGCCATTCCCTCCCAGGACGGGCTCTACACATTACACAGTGGAGTAGCTAACAGTGTTCCCTCGTCCCCTGTCCCTCAATATAGCCCCTCCCACAGATAAATGAAATTGCACTGTTAGAGATTCTTTCCTTTGGATTAAACATTGTTAGGCAGTCATGAGTAGAGAACAGATTTCTTCCAGATCTCCAGAAGACTAACAGTTACATTTTCTTTCTATCCTATTGTGGTGCTTCTGCAGGAGAATATGGAGGTATATTTAGTTTCAGAATGCCTCAGGTAAATTTTAATTTCTAATTACAAAAGTGATACATGCTGTATTGAGTGAAATGATGTTATGTCTTGGATTTGCTTTAAAATAAGACAGAAAGGGGGAGTAGGTGGGGATACTGGTGAAACGACAGGCTATGAGCCAACCATGGTTGAAGCTGAGTGATGGGTATGTGGGAATTCGTTACCCCATACTTTTATGTATGTTTGAAATTTTCCATAACAGAAAGCACTTTTTTTAGAAAGAAAAACCCCACAATTAAAATTAACGTTTTGTTGCATATGATCCAAAAATTATTTTTTAATATTTTCTAAAATTTGACCTGGGAAGTTAATCTCTAATACTATTCCCCGTTCCCACCCCAGCAGAGATTACTGCTGTCAACAGCTAGTGTCTCTTCTACCAGATTTTTTTTTGTTCTAACCTAGAATTCTAAAGTCAAAAGGAACCTTGGAAGCTATCTAAGGAGGCCAAGTGTCTTCCCCTGGGAGAGAGCCGAGGGCCAGAGAGGATAGATGTGTGAGGCGGGCTCCAGTCCCCTCCCTGTGGTCAGTCTCCCCTGAACCTTGGTAGAGGTGGTTTTCCAAAGCCTACAAGTGGTTGCTTCCCTAGTTCACAGTCTTTCTAGGTTGACATGACAGTCCAGCCAAACGCAAGGGCTTTGCATTCCAGACAAGAAGTCGGTCCCACAGAGCTCCGTGATGAAGGCAGGAAACCAGCTCCCGCTTCCTCCATCTGGGAGCTGAAAATGCTGCTTATGTTCTTTGCAGAAATCAAAGTGTGAACCCCCATTCCCTAGCACAATCCCTGGGATGTATATGAACAGCCCCAGTGGGCAGCCATAGCAACCATTAGCTTAAAACCTGTTGAAACAGAGAAGTTGAATTGGGAAGGGAAAGCAAATCCCATTCCTGCCTCCAGGTACTCTGTTCTTGGGTGAAGAGAAGCAAAAGAGTTGAAGAAAACCTGAAGATAAACTTCAGGGCATCATCCCACCTGGATAGAGAGATGAACCGGCCGGGGTGCTGTCAAATCTTGTCCCTGGACCACTGCTTCTGCCCACATAACCAGCCTTCTTGGCAGATTCCAGGGCTCTATCTGCCAAAAGCCCTGAAGAAATGAAGTCAGAAAATGATCGTCAAACTCTGATTCAGAGGTCACCCACACATCATACCAAAACCAGCTAAAGCCACCCCAGATCCATATCCATGTCTCCCTCCTTCAGACCCAAAGGAGCCTTCAGCTTTCTTTATTCGCTTATTATCCTTAACAAGCCACCCGCATAGGAAGTGCACATGTGACCTGCAGGATTGACCAAAGCACAGCGGGCCATTTGGCCATTTCAACATTTCAGCCAGAGTTGCCACACAAAGTAGCACTCACGGGGTTGTTATAATCTCTGTATCAGTTTCTTGTTGCTGCTGTAACAAATCACTCCAAATGTAGTTGCTTAAAACAACCCAAATTTATCATCTCAAGTCATAATTTCAGGTAGGCTCAATTGGTTCTTCTACTCCAAGTCTCCTGAGGCCAAAGTCAAGGTGTTGGCCAACCTGGGTTCTCAGCTGGAGAACCAGGATGAATCCACTCCCAGGCTCACTCAGTTGTTGACAGAGTTCAGTCCCTTGCACCTATCAGGCTGAGGTCCCCACCTCCCTACTGGCCATCAGCTGGGGGCTGCTCTCCACTCCTTAGGGCCATCAGCACTTCCTGGCACACTCCCCAGTGGACTGAATCGGGCTCAAGTGTCCCTCGTGGGAGACACCAGGGGATGAGTCGCCACAAGCCGAGCAAGGCCCATTCCCTGCCTTCAGGCAGCTCAGATGGAGAGGGAAGCAGGTAAAGGCCACAGCTGGAGGAGGCACCCCCAGACGCAGATGAAAAGAACATGCAATTCTCCTCTTTCAACAAATCGATTTAATTTAAAGCACAAGCCCCCATTCCCTTTCTTCCTGGTTGTCCTGCTGTGTTTTTGTGGGGAGAGGAAGGAGAAGGCTTATGAGAGGCAGACTCTGGGAAAAGGCATCATCTGCCTGTGCCGAGTCCCCTGGGAGAGTTCCATGCCCATGTCAGGCCCTGAGGCTTCCTGCTGCATCTTTCTTCGTTCCTTCCCAAGGGCCTCTTTTGAGTTTGTATTGGTTTTGAGTTCCTCCAGAATCAGGTCGATCGTATATTTGGAGGTGATACCCACAGTAGTAGGGGATACAGCAGTGAGACAGGGAAGGGAAAGAAGCCACCACAGAGCGTGTTATCACAGTACCCGGTGGGCAAGTGGCATTCAGTCTTGCCAGGAACTCTGCGAAACAGTGGAGAGTGAGTACATGTGAGGGACGAGAGAGCAGGGGTATTGAAACATTAGCTCTATCAGTGCTGACCTGCCATCTTACCTCAGGGACCTCCCCATTCCCCACAGGGCACAGGAAGTCACCCTGGCCGCTCATCACCCTGGTCAACAGCCGTCCTTCTCTTGCAAGGGTAAGCCTGGGAAGAGGGTATTACAACGAAAACCCTTTAAAGGATTATCTTATCTTACAGACACACACTCCAGCAGCCAGAATCCAAAGCAAATAAAACATGTGCCATCCTGAAGTCCTTTCACAGGAGAGAGGAATCCCACTGGAGGCAAGCAAAGAAAGCAGCGTAAAAAAGGTGGGAACATGTGCTGTGGGCCTGGAGAGACGAGTGGGAGTCCAGCCAGTGGAGGGGAGGTATGAATCAAGGCAGCTGCCTGGGAGGCCCAAACGGGTCAGGAGAGGAGGAGACGGTCTATGCACCGAGAGTGTCAAGCCAAGGTGGGCCTTCCCTGAATGACAGCAGGGCGGCAGCCATGGAATATTTGCGAGCAAAGAACTGACCTGATAAGATGTAGCAAAGTCAGTAGGAAAACACAGCATAGTGAATGTGAAATGGCCTTTGATTCAAGATTTGACTCTGGCTTCAAGAATCTGTGTGGAGAGACGCACCAGAGAAGGCAGGAGAGAGGAGAGGAAGAAGGCAGAGAGAGAGATGGAGAGAGGAGGAGAAAGAAAGCCAGGGAGAGGTGTCCTGAAGACAGAAAAGAGAAGAGAAAGAAATGTGAGTGATCAACCAAGCCAGGGAGGGTTTTGAAGTCGGGACATTGATCAAGTTTGGGCCTTTCAGTGGGAAAGGGGAGGTGAGGCTTGCCCAGCTAACCAAGGCCCTGTCTGCGGGTGTGAAACCCTCCCTGAGTTCCCCTCTGGCCAGGACGCCAGGTGAGCCCTGGGGAGCCCAGGCCACTTGGGTGAGCGGCTCTTATGGCAAGAGATTGCGAAGGGCAGGGCCACATCTGCTGTTCCAAATGCATTCATCGGCCCAGGTGGGACTGACAGCCCTGGGGATGCCCTGGAGCTGAGAAATTGTCAGAGGGGAAAGTGCTAGAAGGTGATAATTGCTAGGCACATGGAATCTGAATCCACCCCAACGCCAGCTTCTGGGCTTCAACCAACACAGTCAGCTTCGGAGAGAATTAGAAGGTCTGAGTCCGCGGGTTGTTCACACTCAGAGGCGGAAGCGGGAAAACTTCTATGCATCTGGTTCTCCCGGCACAAAACCCCCACCCTGTGCGCCGGGATGCCGCTTAGTAATGTTATGGCTCCATCTACAGCCTGCGGAAGGATGCTCCTCTCCAGGCTTAGACAAACAGCCGGCCGGCACTGCAATTAGTGCTAAAGCCCTTGCCCCCGTCTGCGCGTTTATTCAACGCAGACTTGGACCTTCGCTGGAAGTTGTTTCAGGCTGAGTCTACAACAGCAGCTGTTCAGATTATTCCAGAACCCTTTCAGCCAAAATTGGTTGGGAGTTTCTATTTTAAACCCGATTGGTATGAATTGAGTTAAATGTCTTTTTTTTTCCACTTCCCCCACCAGGTTTTAACAATGGAACAAAGATGAAAGCCCTCAAAATAGCAAGATGGCCTTTTCTTTCATTCATTCAGCGAACACTCAGCACCTTCTTTGAGTCAGGTTCCATGGTAAAGCACAGGGCTAGGTGAGGTATGAAAACATCCGGTAATTGACCCATAAGAACTTTTGCTACTTCCTCTTGTTGGCTGGAATGTTTCCACATGGGTCAAAAAGAGGAAAGGAGAAAGTCCCAGGTCGCCAGTTGTTGTAGAGCTTGGAACAACCTCCACACACAGTGAACATAAAATCCTGTGACTCAGGACAAAATGGAAGCTGAAAGTTCCTTAAGGGTCAGTAAGATTTTTGTCCTGTTCAATACTTTTTCCCTGCAGAAGTGTAATTCGTTTTTTCCTAATTAAAAAAAAAAAAATATATATATATATATATAAAATAAATATGAGCTTTGTGTAGAAAACATGGAAAACAAGAAAAACAAATATGAAATCGAAAGCATTCATCATTCTGTCAACCGAAGATGATCACCGTCAACTTTGACGTGGCCCTGCACTACTTTCGTCTTACACAGCTCGTGCTCTGGCCGCACTAACCCGAAGCTCCACTTCCCTGCGTGCTCTTCTATGAGATATTTGTGTATTTTGACTGCCCTGGGGCTTTGCTGTGCCTGGGCTTTCTCTAGTCACTGTGAGCAGGCTCTGCTCTGTAGCTGCGGTGCTTAGGCTTCTCCCTGCACGGGCTTCAGGTGTTGCAAAGCATGGGTTCAGTACTTGTGGCTCACGGGCTTAGTTGCCCTGGAGCATGTGGGATCTTCCCAGACCGGGGATCGAACCCCTGTCCCGTGCATTGGCAGGCGGATCCTTAACCACTTGACGACCAGGGAAGTCCTCTTCTACGTGATTTTGCATGGCTTCAGGGTATTCTTTCATAGGAATGAGCCATAAAAATTCACTCGATACAAGATTCCTAGGTTTTTACAACTGTAAGCTTTATACACATATTCCTTATGATGAACCTGAAGCTGTAGAACTTCTGGATCAAAGAGGGCCTATGAGACCCATCCAGCATCCATCTCCCAGAATTTCACATCACGTCTGAACCAAAATCCTACTTTAGGGGCCCTGAGTGTTCACCATTGCAGAAAGAACTTGCTGTGACGCCGAGGGGTGCTTCTCGGAGTTAAGGGGTGCTTGGCCGAGCATCACAACCAGAGGGAGCAGAGTGGCTCAGAACTGCTTTTGATCAATTCCTTACCTCGTGTGTGATTTAGACTTGGATGTCTCTTGGAGACACGCCATAAGCCATGTTTCGGACCTGGTGCATATGTAGTCAATTGAACATCACCAAAGGCTCAGATTAGGAAGAAAGGACAATTTATTCATCTTCGTCACCCAAACGCCACCACTTGCCATGATCATTATCATCCCGACTTTGTTGTTCCTTCTTCCGTATCCTGTTTGTTGCATCGATGCTTTGCCTTCTCCTGCACATCTCATCGGGTTGAGTCGGGTTCCTCTGGATTCCTCAGAACAGAGTAAGAGGCAACTGCATTCATCAGGTCTTTAGAAAAATCCTGGCACCCGTCGGGATTACATGAGGTGTAATCTGCAGGGTCAGTGGCTTTGGGAGGACTTGCAGACTATCTTACAAGTGAAACACATTCCTTATTATCCCTTGAGTCGCTGGGTTCATAGAGGGCGGAGCCAAATCGAGCAATGGTGAAAAGGAGATCTGTCAAGATAAAGGTGGACAGCGGCAGTCATTTAGGAGTTAATTTTCGAATGAGAAGGGGCAGACATAACCTGGTTCAGGTGAAAAGGAGAAATTAAATTGTGTTTCTTTGATCTTAGAGGCTGCCTAATTGACACTGTCATCACTCACCAATAAAAGGGAAGGCGTGGCAGAAGAGTCCAGGATGTCAGAAACAAGCACAACCTGAGTAGAGGTGAGGCAGAGACCAGGGTTGCTCAAGGTTATGGCAAGAGATGGGGTGGAGGGAGCTCTCCCTTTCTGACTGCTGGCCCAGGGGTTGGTCCACGTAGACCAAAAGAGGCTGCTTGCACTAGGCAAGTAAAATGTGAATGCCCAGGTTGTTGGGGAGCAAGAAGACACTCAAATAGGAGGTGGAAAGGGGGACCTGGGAGCAGGAGAAACCGGACTTCCCTCTTATGTGTTGCTTCATGCCTCTGCTGGTGAACAGGAGGAGAGAGAAATGGCTGACTTCAAACCCACAGTTCCTGCCCTGGAGGTAACAACGCAGGGCAGGGCGGCATGGGCGTGCCCCGTGATCCTCTCAGTTTTTACCTCATATTCTCATCACCTTGCCATCCTTACAGTTTCTGTTAAATGTGTATGTGTAGGGAGTGGGGGTGAGACACAGGCTGTGGTTCACACTGAAATGGTGTTCTCCTCCCTGCCCTGCAGTGTGGGGCAGCATCTTCCAGGTGTCCTTGTGGATTGCTGTGGAGGACGAGCTAGAGGGGTCCCGGGCGTGGGTGGGGGCGGCACCCCAGAGCTTGTGTGGCACGCTCCCCCTCCCCCCTCCCAGCTGGGACTGAGCCCTGACGGATGGAGCTTCCCAAAGGCTTTTAGTTCCTGTCTGTCTCTCTCGTGTCCTAGTGTTAAAACCATGGAGGAGGCCGGAGGTGGGAGGATGTCCTTATTACAAATGAAAAACCCAAGGCAGATTCGATCGATGCTTCACACTTACACAGCTCACAGTAGGACCCTTGAGCATGCCAAACAAAACAGCAAAGATAGTAATTAAGGCAAATAACCTTTAACTGTATGCCACAGTGAAATAAAATATTCCGAGGCTGGTGTTTCAGTTGGTGCAAGGTTCTGAAGACAGCTGAACACTCCCTCTTCCTTTTTGGGCCATGAATTCCCCAGCTGAAAAATGCATCATTTGGTCTTACCTCCCCCACTCCATCACCACCTCCTTCTCAGGGATGTCGTGACAAAGAGATATTTGCAGTATTTTCCAAACTTGTCTGATGCCAAGAATTACCTGGGAAACTTGTCAAAATACAGACTCTCAGGCCAAACCCTGGACCTAGTGAATGGGCATTGCTAGGGTGCTCTGGGCAACTGTAGTTTTAGAAAACTCCCAGCTGATCCACGTGATTGGGTAATCAGGCAGGTTTGCAAAATATTCAGGGAGTCCCCATGAAACCCTTGTAATGTTTTAGAAGATGCCAAACCTTATTATGCAGTAGTTTGAGCATTCTTTGGCATTGCCTTTCTTAGGGATTTGAATGAAAACTGACCTTTTCCAGTCCTGTGGCCACTGCTGAGTTTTCCAAATTTGCTGGCAAATTAAGTGCAGCACTTTCACAGCATCATCTTTCAGGATCTGAAATAGCTCAACTGGAATTCCATCACCTCCACTAGCTTTGTTCGTAGTGATGATTTCTAAGGCCCACTTGACTTCACATTCCAGGATGTCTGGCTCTAGGTGAGTGATCACACCATCATGATTATCTGGGTCGTGAAGATCTTTTTTGTACAGTTCTGTGTATTCTTGCCACCTCTTCTTAATATCTTCTGCTTCTGTTAGGTCCATACTGTTTCTATCCTTTATCAAGCCCATCTTTGCATGAAATGTTCCCTTGATATCTCTAATTTTCTTGAGATCTCTAGTCTTTCCCATTCTGTTGGTTTCCTCTATTTCTTTGCATTGATCGCTGAAGAAGGCTTTCTTATCTCTTCTTGCTATTCTTTGAAACTCTGCATTCAGATGCTTATATCTTTCCTTTTCTCCTTTGCTTTTCACTTCTCTTCTTTTCACAGCTATTTGTAAGGCCTCCCCAGACAGCCATTTTGCTTTTTTGCATTTCTTTTCCATGGGGATGGTCTTGATCCCTGTCTCCTGTACAATGTCACGAACCTCCATCCATAATGCACCAGGCACTCTGTCTATCAGATCTAGTCCCTTAAATCTGTATCTCACTTCCACTGTATAATCATAAGGGATTTGATTTAGGTCATACCTGAATGGTCTAGTGGTTTTCCCTACTTTCTTCAAATTAAGTCTGAATTTGGCAATAAGAAGTTCATGATCTGAGCCACAGTTAGCTCCGGGTCTTGTTTTTGCTGACTGCATAGAGCTTCTCCATCTTTGGCTGCAAAGAATATAATCAATCTGATTTCAGTTTTAGAAAAGGCAGAGAAACCAGAGATCAAATTGCCAACATCCACTGGATCATGGAAAAAGCAAGAGAGTTCCAGAAAAACATCTATTTCTGCTTTATTGACTATGCCAAAGCCTTTGACTGTGTGGATCACAAAATTCTGAAAGAGATGGGAATCCCAGACCACCTGACCTGCCTCTTGAGAAATCTGTATGCAGGCCAGGAAGCAACAGTTAGAACTGGACATGGAACAACAGACTGGTTCTAAATAGGAAAAGGAGTACGTCAAGGCTCTATATTGTCACCCTGCTTATTTAACTTCTATGCAGAGTACATCATGAGAAATGCTGGCCTGGAATAAGCACAAGCTGGAATCAAGATTGCTGGGAGAAATATCAATAACCTCAGATATGCAGATGATACCACCCTAATGGCAGAAAGTGAAGAGGAACTAAAAAGCCTCTTGATGAAAGTAAAACAGGAGAGTGAAAAGGTTGGCTTAAAGCTCAACATTCAGAAAATGAAGATCATGGCATCCGGTCCCATCACTTTATGGGAAATAGATGGGGAAACACTGGAAACAGTGTCAGACTTTATTTTGGGGGGCTCCCAAATCACTGCAGATGGTGATTGCAGCCATGAAATTAAAAGACGCTTACTTCTTGGAAGAAAAGTTATGACCAAACTAGATAGCATATTCAAAAGCAGAGATATTACTTTGCCGACTAAGGTCCGTCTAGTCAAGGCTATGGTTTTTGCAGTAGTCATGTATGGATGTGAGAGTTGGACTGTGAAGAAGGCTGAGTGCCGAAGAATTGATGCTTTTGAACTGTGGTGTTGGAGAAGACTGCAAGGATATCCAACCAGTCCATTCTGAAGGGGATCAGCCCTGGGATTTCTTTGGAAGGAATGACGCTAAAGCTGAAACTCCAGTACTTTGGCCACCTCACGCGAAGAGTTGACTCATTGGAAAAGACCCTGATGCTGGGAGGGATTGGGGGCAGGAGGAAAAGGGGATGACAGAGGATGAGATGGCTGGATGGCATCACGGACTCGATGGATGTGAGTTTGAGTGAACTCCGGGAGATGGTGATGGACAGGGAGGCTTGGTGTGCTGCAATTCATGGGGTTGCAAAGAGTAGGACATGTCTGAGTGACTGAATTGAACTAAATTGAAACTTTATTATCATTATTTTTACAGATTAGGATCCCCAGCATTCTCAAAACCACAATATGTCCAGTTAAATTTGAATTTCATGAATGAATATTTTTAGAAGTATGTCCCAAGCAATAATTGGGATATGCTGCTGCTGCTACTAAGTCGCTTCAGCTGTGTCCAACTCTGTGCGACCCCATAGACGGCAGCCCACCAGGCACCCCCGTCCCTGGGATTCTCCAGGCAAGAACACTGGAGTGGGTTGCCATTTCCTTCTCCAATGCATGAAAGTGAAAGGTGAAAGGTGCTAAAAATTGATTTTTTTTTTTTTTAACGCTCGCAACCTGGTCAAGTGCTATGCACCTCATTTATTGCATAATATGGAAAGACTCAAAAGTCTAGTTCGTAGAAAGCGAAAGCATGTCAGTGATCGAAAGCTGTCCCTCCGCATCTCTCTCTCTGCCTGTCAGTCCGTTACTCGTTATCCCTGGTCCCAGCTCTCCTACCTGCCGGTAAGAGGAAGCCCCAGAAGCTGGCTCATTCTGACCCAAAAGAAATATTACTGATGAAGACAAAGACATTGCTGATCTTTAAAGATAAAATACAGAGGTTTTAAAATACAACTCCACATTCTTGCTTGTAAGCTAATGAGATAAGGAGGCAGGTGTAACTGTTAATGCCGCTCGCTTGCCAATGGATTGGTTGATTTCAAGACAATTTAAGTCTTTCTAAGGCAAGTGCATTTCTTCCCCTTCTCTGGCAAAATTTCCCAGCTGACCCCATTCCACAGTTTGGATACTGCCTCCGCCAGATGACACCTGACACGGGGCAAGGTTCTTCTCAACACAGATAGATACGTACTCACCCCGCAGCTGGAAATTTTTCCAGCAGTGCCCATTTGGAAATTCCATTGTCAATTATAAACCAGACCTCCCCCAAGGCTGAGAGGAGGAGGGAAAGGCAGAGATGAGTCTGAAAGTCCAAAGGACTGTATGGTCTAAGAATGAAATGTTTTCTAAATCAAATTAAGCTACACGGTGAAAATTGAGGAGAAAGTCCTTAAGGTGACTTTTAAATGAAAATGAAATGTCGGCTAGTAAGCTACAGAGGTGTATTGGTACCGAGTGGCAGCCTTGTATCTCATTAATTTCAAACATAGATTTTTATGTGAGGCTATTTGATTATAATTTGATTATCTGACCCTGTAATTAAAGTTTATTGCCAATTTAGGAGCTTACATGTAAAATGAACTGGTTTTCTTCAAAGCAATATACAATCCTTCGGACTCATTGACTTCTGGTTTTGCATTTAAATGGAAAAGTCAGTTATAACGTGACAAACAGGTTGGGGTTTTGATCATTAATCCTGCTAAAGCAATATTCATAAATTCAATTCTGAATCAGTTGGAATACTTTTCTTTTATTAGTTTCTGTGTTATTAAATGAGATTGTTTCTGACTAATATATTTCTGGACTCAAACTGTAGCTCCAAGCTGTTATTCAAATCAAATAACATGCCCCTTACTTGTGCCTCGCACTAATAAATGCCAACTTGTGATACATTTGCAAGAGACTGTCAGCAATATTAAAGGAGGCAATAACGCCACGGAGGTCTCCAAGTGAGCTGATTTTTCTAAGGGCTGATATCCGTCATTTTTCTTTAAAAAAAACAAAAACCCAGATGCTCAGATCTTTTAGTCTTAAAGCCAAAAGCCTGATGTGAGTCATAGAAATATTGTATAATTCTCTAACACCTAAATAGCCAAGACATTGGGATTAGAAATTTCATAACTTTGAGGTCCTGCATAAGAGGTAGGAAGCTGATTGCAGATAGAGCAGAATCAAAGTTACATTTTGGGGGAAAAGTGCCACTTAGAAACAGATGGGTCTTTTTTTTTTTTTTTAATAATACTTAGGTGAAGAGAGGAGAAGGGGACGACAGAGGATGAGATGGCTGGATGGCATCACTGACTCGATGGACGTGCGTCTGAGTGAACTCCGGGAGTTGGTGATGGACAGGGAGGCCTGGCGTGCTGCACTTCATGGGGTTGCAAAGAGTTGGACACGACTGAGCAACTGAACTGAGGTGAAGAGAGGCTACATTGCCTCTTTTTAAAACGGAAATATTGCTATTTTTATTTTTTTGGCAGAGCTACAAAACATGTGAAATCTTCATTCCCCCACCCGGGGTTGAACCCATGCCCCTGCAGTGGAAGTGTAGAGTCCCAACCACTGGACCTCCAGGGAAGTCCCTACATTGCTTTAGAAATTAGCAAAACTATTCACAAATCTTTGCTGCACTCTTGGAGCAAAAAGAGGTCTTGGAGGCTGCTTTTTCTGGCCCCATTTTACAGATGAGGAAACGGAGGCCCAAAGAGAAGCCACCTCAGTTACACAGCGAGTTGCTGGCAAATCCTAAATGCAAAGACTCCCTGTAATTGTTCTCAACCTTTTCCCCACCATCCAGCCATCGAAAGGCTCATAAATATTTGTGGAAACTTCATAGGGGCTGGAATCAGAGGCCCAGCCACCAGCTGGCTGTTTGACCTCCAACCCATCACCATGAGTCTCAGCCTTCAGATATAGCTCCTTTCACCCTGCTTCTGAAAGGAGATGAGACCGGATAGATAAACTACAAAGGTCAGGGGACTTACAATAGCTCACCTCTTAAAGTTCAAATGCTTTGAGATGTGCATACAACGAACAGTGCATATTTAAAGCATACTATAATAGCCTTCCTAAATAATCATAAGAACATTGAACTTCACATTGTTTGGGGTGATTTTCCCTCGTTCATCTTTTTGAACCTCCAGAGTGAGCCGGCTCTTCTCTTCCTCTCTCCTGAGATCCCACACATTTGCTTTGTGACTATAGTTTGCACGTCTTCCAGCCAATGTTCCCCTGGTGGATTCAGGGTGGGTGTTGCTAGGCTTCCACCTTATCACACAGTCATGGGGTGGGGGTGGGGTGGGGATTGTCTTTCCTGCCCCAGAGGGAAACTATTAAGCCAGTTCAGAGAATTCCAGGGTCTGAGTTTTGGAAAACCTGAGACTCCACCCTCTACTTCCAGCGCCGTGAGGACTTCCCAGGAGGCATTAGTGGTAAAGAACCCGCCTGCCACTGCAGGAGGTAGAAGAGACAGGCTTCAGTCCCTGGGTTGGGAAGATCCTCTGGAGGAGGAAATGGCAACCCACTCCAGTATTCTTGTCTGGAGACTCCTATGGACAGAGGAGCCTGGCGGGCTACAGTCCACGGGGTCGCACAGAGTCGGACATGACTGAAGTGACTTAGCTGGAACTCTTCCCACACCCCGCCAAGTGCTCGATTCCACATCCTCGCTCCAGCTGGGCTCGCAGGTCCCAGCCTGGGGTTGCTGAGTCTTCCAGGTAGAAATTACCTGCCTCACACATGGAAGGTGTGGGACCGCCCGCTGCCCAAGCAGGTGCTGCTGCTTAACATCACGAGGCAGGTGCTCTTTCTGAGCATTTACCTGGGCCTGCAGCCCTCTCCCAGGGATCTGCATCACCCCTCCCCATCCCGAAGGGCTCTCAAGCCAGCGTTGTTAGCCTCTAGTCAGTAACGAGGAAACCGGGGCTGGGAGAGCTGGTCATACCATCTTCCTCCCCCTCTTCCGCCTGCAGGTTTGTCTTGACATCCGAGGAGAAGAGATCTTCCCAGGAGGGGCAGAGGGAACGCTACAGGCGGTAGGGGTGACGTGGGAAGGGGTGCAGACTGTAGATCTGGAATGTCAGTGAGCTTGACCCTTTCAGCACTCGTTCCGCAGGTGGTCTATCTCGGCTTTGTTCCCGAAGGCCTAGACTCCTGCCTGCCTCCTCTGTGTGCCTCTCAGGAGCCAGACAAGCCCCCAAGAATGGCGGGGCAGCTCCAGAGAGGACAGAGGTGACTGAGGTCCCAAGACCCAGCCCCAGCTGGTCACTGATACCAGGAACTGAGATTCTTCTCAAACAGCAGCTCAAGTATCTCTCTGCCGTGTGGTCCTGACTTTGCCGCTTAGCAAATATGTATTTCCTACTATGCGATTCTTACATGTATCTACATGACTATGTGATTATAGTTTCTATGGGTTTCCCAGGTGGCGCTAGTGGTAAAGAATCTGCCTGCCAATGCAAGAGACGCAGGTTTGATCCCTGGGTTGGGAAGATCCCCTGGAGGAGGAAATGGCAGCCCTCTCCAGTATTCTTGCCTGGGAAATCCCATGGACAGAGAAACGTGGCGGGCTACAGTCCATGAGCTTGCAAAAGAGTTGGACATGGCTGAGCACAGCACAGCTAACTGTTTTGTCTACATCCAATTTACATTCCGTAAATGCACCACTTTACGGAGGTCTCGCAGCCATCACCACTGTCTAGTGCCAGATCATTTTCATCACCCCCAAACACACTCTGCCTTTTGAATGGACGTCAGAGTCAAGGCAGACATATCAGTGTGGGTCTGGATAATGATGCTGCTAATGGTGGTGGTGATACCCATAGCCATTACTGAGCACTTACTGTATACCAGCTTCTGAGCTGAGTGTTTTGCCTATTATTTCATTCAGTCTGGACCACATCCCAAACAGGTGGCCCCTATGGTTATCCTGCTTTTGTGGGTGAGGGAACCAAGGTACAGAGAGAGGAAGCTGGCAGCCCACCATCACAGGGTCTGAACCCAGGGCGGTGCATGCCCTAGGCCTCCACTGCTTCTTTTTTTTAACTTAGCTGCACTGGTGTGCAGCATGCAAACTCTTTAGCTGTGGCATATGGAATCTAGTTCCCTGACCAGGGATCAAACCCAGACCCCATGCATTGGGAGCACAGAGTCTTAGCCGCTGGATCACCAGGAAAGCTCCCCCGCCACTGCTGCTGCTTTTTTAAAATTTAACTGATTTATTTTTCGGTGTGCTGGGTCTTCGTTGTCACGTGCAGGCTTTTTCTAGTTACGATGAGCAGGGCTGCTCTTCGTTGCAGTGCTCGGGGCCTCATTGCGGCGGTTTCTCTTGTTGTGCAGCACGGGCTCCAGGCACACAGGCTGCAGTAGCTGCAGCGCTCGGGCCCAGCAGTGCGGCACACAGGCTTAGTTGCTCTGTGGCATATGGAATCTTTTGGGACCAGGGGTCTTCCCAGACATGGGTCCCTTGGATTGGCGAGCAGATTCTTACCCAGTGTACCACCAGGAAAGTCCAGATGCTATCATTTAACCGTTACGCAATTCACTGGCATGATGTACAGTCACAGTTTTGTGCAACCATCAAACTATCCATCTCAAGAACTCTTAAATCATCCCAAACAGAAATTCTGTACCCACTGTATCAAAAATAACTCCCCATTTCCCTCAGCCTCCGGTAACCTAGTTGCATTTCATCTCTGTGGAACTGCTGCTTCTAAGTATCTCAGATAGGTGGAATCATGCAATATTTGCCCTTTTATGTCTGGCTTATTTTACTTAGCATAATGTTCTCAAGGTTTATCCATGTAGTAGCATGCATCAGAATCTCATTCCTTTTTAAGGCTGAATCATATTCCATTGTGTGTATATGCTGCGTTTTATTTAATCATTCTTTGCCAATGATTAATTGGGTTGTTTCTACCTCTTGGCTATTGTGAATAATGCTTCTATGAACCTGTGTAAGCTTGTTTAACTGCTTTCAATTCTTCTGGATATATACCTAAGAGTGAAATTGCAAGGTTACAAAAGAATCTAAGTTTAACTTTTAAAAAATTTTTGTTTATTTTTGGCTGCACTGGGTCTTTGTTGCTGCATGCGAGCTTTCTCTAGTTGCAGAGAGTGGGAGCTACTCTTTGTTGCATTGTGCTGAGGCATGTGGGATCTTCCTGGGCCGGGGATTGAACACATGTTCCCTGCATTGGCAGGCCTATTCTTAACCCTAAGTTTACCTTTTTGAGGCATCTCCATACTATTTTCCTTAATGACTGCACCAGTTTCCATTCCTGCCAACATTGCACAAGTGTTCCAGTTTCTCTACATCCTCACTAACACTTTTGCATCTTTCACTAATGGCCATCCTCATGGGTGTGAAGTGGTATCTCATTGTGGATTTGATTTGTGTTTCCCAAGGAAATGGCAACCCACTCCAGTATTCTTGCCTAGAGAATCCTGTGGATGGAGGAGCCTGGTGGGCTGCTGTCCGTAGGGACGCACAGAGGGGGACACGACTGAAGCGACTTAGCAGCAGCAATGAATAATGAAGGTTGAGCACATAGCTTCTCGGGCAGCTGACTTATTTTCAAAGGTCACAAAAAGGAGAAGAAGGGGCTTTGATGGGGACAGAGCAAAGTGGGCCAGTGTGGTCAAGAGCAAGGACACGCCTCTGGGTCAAGTCTGCATCTGCGTTTGCCAGTTTCCTGAGCCAGTATTCGCTACCTCCCAGAATCGCCTGGGGAGATTTGAAAACTATAAAGGCCAGTCGCACCCCCCAGGAGCTTCTGATGTGAGCAGTCCAAGTGGGGCTGGCATTGGTTCCTGACACTCCCCTGGTGATTCTCATGGGCAGTCAGGCTTGAGGATCACAGCTGTAAACAAACTCATTACCCATTACCCTCCCAGCTGGTTTACAAAGCTGTGCCCCTCCAAGCCTTTTTGGTAACAGCTATACTGTGATGGCACTCACAGACTGCATCAATTCTAGAACATTTTCATCATCTCAAAAGGAAACTTCAGCAGCCTTCCATCCTCTCTTATCCTCCCAGCCCCTGGCAACCATTCATCTGCTGTCTCTATGAATCTGTCTCTTCTGGACATTTCATGTAAACCAAATCATATAATATGTGACCTTTTGTATCTGACTTCTTTCATTTAACACAGTGTTTTCAAAGTTTGGCCATGCTGTAGAATGTTTCTGTGCTTTGTTCCTTTTCATGACTGCATAATATTCCAGCCACATTTTGTTTGCCTGTTCATCAGTTGGTGGTCATTGGGGTTGTTTCTATTTCTTGACTGTGGTGAAGTCTTGCTCTGAGCACAGGTAAACAAGGTGTCTGCGGCCCTTCCAGCCTTTTAAGGTACCTTCTACCTGTGTTGGCACACTGTAGGGGATGCTCTCATTTTTCAAGGGAAAAAAAAAGTTGAAAACCCTAAACTCCATGTCTTTTCATTAAAAAAAAAATTTCACTCCAAAATGTTCACTGCTTTTATTCTTTATTTTTTAATTCAATTTTTAGGGAATTATTATATAGGCAAGATGGATTTTTTTTAGCTTTTTCTGGGGCCATTCTCGGTCTCAGGTACAGTATGCGGGGCCTTTGATCTTCCTTGCAGCACGTGCACTCTCAGTGGCAGTGCATGGGATCTAGTCCCTGACTAGGGATCAAACACAGGCCCCCTGTGTTGGGAGCGTGGGGTTTTAACCTCGGGACCGCCAGGGAAGTCCCTTCACTGCTTGTAAGAGTTAGTTCTGGGTAGCTGCTGTTTTGCAGCCTTAAAGCCAATGGAGATTTAAATAGCTCTGAGAATCACCTCAAAGCAGTACCTGAACTTGGGCCAAATCCTCCTTTGGAGTCTAATTTCCCCTCTCTAGAACTTCAGGCAGAGCTCTTGACGGAACTCAAATCCCACCCTCACTGATGATGGCAGCTTCGCTCATCTCCTTCACTCGTTCTCACGCCCCCTGATGGCTTGACCTGTGCCGGGTGTCCCAAGTCCTCTGAAGAAAGTAACGGGATGTCTGCTAAGGATGCAGAGATGGATAAACCAGAACCCACCTGTTCTCCGGGAGATCAGTCAAGAGAAACAACTTTGAAATGATTATAATGCATAACAGTTTCCACACCTCCCCAAATACGGAGGACATATGTGTGTTTATGGCACAGTCCCTACGTCGTGTCTGACTCTGTGATCATATGGACTGTAGCCCGCCAGGCTCCTCTGTCCAGGGAATTCTCCAGGCAAGAATACTGGGGTGGGCTGCCATTTCCTCCTCCAGGGGATCTTCCCAACCCAGGGATCGAACCTGCATCTCCTACATTGGCAGGCAGATTCTTTACCACCCAGCTACCTGGGAAGCCCTATAGAGGACACATCAGCGTGTAATGGAAAGTGGTGTTGGATGGTACATAGACATGGCATGAAATAACCCCAAATCACCAAAGGACAAAGTTATTCACTTTTCAGTTATCTTTTAAGCCTTTAGTTAAAGCAGGGAGAATGCCTCAGTTTGGTGCTAATAGGTCTTTATTGCCTCTCTTCAATCACTTAAAAAATTGAAAAGACATAGAGCCCCCATCTTAAAAAAAAAAAAAAAAAAAAAGGACTTAAACCCAGGTTTCCAGCTGTAATTGGCACCATCCCTCTGCCTTCATTGTACTCATTTTATAGTTGGCTTCAACTTGACTAGTCTCGCCGATTTTCTTCCACTTGCTATTGTGACATAAAGTTTACTTTTAAAATAAATGTACTCAAATTTAAGCTTTTTAAAAGTGAGTTCATTTGACAGAAAAGATTAAACAGGCAGAGCAGGTAGCCAGCAGATATAGCAGGATTCGTGCAGGTGGTACCCAAATGGCCCCAGGAAGTCTCATGGATGTGCCGGAGGGATGCAGGAGCCCCCAGCCCTACCTGGGAAGGCAGGAAAGAGCATCACACAAAAAGCAGCATGTGGTCAAGTCACAGAATGACGGCTAATAATTCACGGAAGGGAGGAGCCTCAGAGATGGATTCCCAAGCACAACTAATGCAGGTGAAGGAAACTGAAGCTCTGAAGCATCGAGGGTCTGGGGTCCCAGAGGTGTCAGCAGGGAACCAGCACTGGGCTTCGTGGCCCTGTAACTCACAGCCAAGGATTATATCAGCCACGCGCCATCTCATGCGTATCAAGACTGTCATGTCATGGGACGTTCTCTTTTCCCAGATGACCCAACAAAATAGTACATTTTGCTTCCAGTAATGTGACTAAGGCTTCCCTGGTGGCGCTACTGGTAAAGAATCCATCTGCCAGTGTAGGAGCTGAAAGAGATGCGGGTTCAATTCCTGGGTCAGGAAGATCCCCTGGAGAATGCAATGGCAACCCAGTCCAGTATTCTTGCATGAGAAATCCCATGGACAGAGGCGCCTGGTGGGCTACAGTCCATGGGGCCTCAGAGAGCCAGGAACGACTGAGCAACTGACCAGCAAGGACAGAATGTGACTAATACGAACTGTGAATTACATGATTGTATCTCTACCACCTTGCAGACCTCCATGGCTGAGGCTCATTTGTGAGGAATGATGCCGCATTCACTTTCCCTCCAGAGGTGAAACAATGTAACTGCAACTTTTATAATGGGCTATTGTCCCTCTCCTTTGATATTTCCAGTTTTCCTTTCTGACACATGGTAAGATTATATATATATATTTTACCTCTTCTGAGTTTGGGGATGATTTATTACACAGCATAGATAACAGATGGGGCTTCCCAGGTGGCTCAGTGGTAAAGAATCTGTCTGCCAATGCAGGAGATACAGGAGACTCAGGTTCGATCCCTGGATCAGGAAGATCCCCTGGAGGAGGAAGTGGCAACCCACTTCAGTATTCTTGCCTGGGACATCTCATGGACAGAGAAGCCTGGTGGGCTACGATCCATGGAGTCACAAAGAACTGGACACGACTGCACACGCCCGCACGCACATAGATAACAGATGCACTTGGCATAATGCATTGGAATTGCATCTGCCTTGTGGCATGCGTTAGCCGTTCATTCCCTCTTATTGCTGAGTAGCATGGCTTTAAACAGCTGTGCCACAGTTTATTTATCCACTTAGTAGGTGAGGAATACCAGAGTTTCCCCCTATTTGGGGGGAGTTATGAGTAAAGACTGGCTTCCCTAGTAGCTTAGATGGTAAAGAATCTACCTGCAATGCAGGAGACCCCAGTTCGTATCCTGGATCAGGAAGTTCCCCTGGAGAAGGAGTAGGCTACCCACTCCAGTATTCTTGGGCTTCCTTGGTGACTCAGATGATAATTCTGTCTGCAATGTGGGAGGCCTGGCTTCAATCCCTGGATTGGGTAGATTCCCTGGAGGAGGGCATGGTCAACACACTCCAGTATTCTTGCCTGGAGAATCCCCATGGACAGAGGAGCCTGGTGGGCTACAGTCCATGGAGTCGCAAAAAGTTGGACACTATTGAGCGACTAAGCACAGCCCAGCACACACACAAATAAAGGCAAAGGGGTGATCTTTGACTTCAGATGCTCTTAACATAAAATGGATTTCTCACTGCGGTCCTCAGGGCCCGAGTGAACCGGCTTCCACTGACCACTTCCATCTCTTCTCAAGGTGCCCCCCACCTACTCAGCTGATCTGTCAACAGGCCAGGTACTCCCCACCACAAAGCCTTGCACTCTGTCCTCTTAGCTTTTACTTGGCCCTCCTGTACCTGACTCACAGATCCAGTGCCTCCTTCTCTGGGGCCTTCCCTAACACCTGCCCTTAAAGTCACCCTCCATCGATCCCCTCACTCTGCACATTTCCTTCATATCACCTCTTACAGTCTGTAATTGTTTGTTTGCTTTTTTCTCTCCTTTACTGGAATGTGAATTCTAGGAGGAGAAAGGCTTTGACTTGCTAAGATCTTAGCACATATGCTGGTACTTTCTAATGGAATGATTGTACGAATGAATAGGTAAGTTTGAGAGCATCTCATAGGCTCAGCTTATATAAGGTGTGAGTGCCAGGTTACAAAGTTTGCTCTGTATGTCAACCATGGGAAAATAGTGTCTGCAATGGGGCCTTGGGAAAATTCTCTTGGTTCAAAATAAAGTTTTGGTAACAGTAGGCTGTAAAGAAAGCAATAATTAGTATATATATGTCTTGAAAGAAGGTGAAAGTCGCTCAGTTGTGTCCGAACCTTTGTGACCCCATGGACTATACAGACCGTGGAATTCTCCAGGCCAGAATACTGGAGTGGGTAGCCATTCCCTTCTCCAGGGGATCTTCCCTAGGTCTCCTGCATTGCAGGCAGATTCTTCACCAACTGAGCCACAAGGGAAGTCCAAGAATACTGGAGTGGGTAGCCTGTCCCTTCTCCAGTGGATCTTACTGATCCAGAAAGCAAACTGGGGTCTCCTGCATTGCAGGCAGATTCTTTACCAACTGAGCTATCAGGGAAGCCTATATACATCTTGACGGATATCAAATACACTGCGGGGGTGGTTTCTAACTCTGTTAGCAGAAGAATAGAGGGAAATGGCAGTTAACATTTAAGATATATCTGACTGATTTTATCCCTTGGAATTTCTTAGAGTTTAAAGACCTATTATTCCAAAAAATATATAGCCTTGTTTATTTTTCCCTCAGACCAGTATACAAAATTAAACAGGGAATGATATTATCATTGTGTGTATTCTTGAACAGCAGGGCATAAAGCATATCGATGGGTATGTGTCTCACTTTTACTAGCACTGATGGGATGTGTCTAAAGACCTAGCGAACGAGCATGCAATACTCTGGTGTATCACACTGTGAGTTGTACATTTATTTTTAAGTTTTTTTAAATTAAAATTTCGTTTATTTGCTTTTAGCTGTGCTGGGTCTTCGCTGCTGTGCAGCTTTTTCTCGTTGCCGTGAGGGGCTCCTCTCTAGCGGCGATGCAAGGGCTTCCTACTGTAGTGGCCTCTCATTGCAGGGCACAGGCTCTAGGCCTGGGGGCTCAGTAGCTGCAGTTCCCGGGCTCCAAAGCAGGAATTAGTGTACCTGTACTAATTAGGATACACAGTATACTAATATTGCCACAGCTCAATAGTTGTGGCTCACGGGCTTAGTTGGTCCGTAACATATGGGATCTTCCCAGACCAGGGATTGAATCCATGTCTCCTTCATCGGCAGGCAGATTCTTTACCACTGAGCCACCAGGGAAGTCCTGGTTTGTCTTTTTTATAATCTCACGTGGACTTGCTCATCAAAATCATGCGTGACTCCCTAGGCATCCGAAACCAGGATGTATGACGGAGACTTCTCAGCAGTGGATCAGGTTAGCTCTGAGTATCTTCTGGCATGTGTGTAGCTCATGTGTGGGTTGCTGGCTGTCTAAGCTAGAGGAGGAGCCAGTGGGTGCGAGTCAAAGCAGAACAGCCTCTTCAACAATTAGCATGTGACAGCTGAAGTGTCCAGAGAAGGCAATGGCACCCCACTCCAGTACTCTTGCCTGGACAATCCCATGGACGGAGGAGCCTGGTAGGCTGCAGTCCGTGGGGTCCCTGAGTCAGACACGACTGAGTGAGTCCACTTTCACTTTTCACTTTCATGCACTGGAGAAGGAAACGGCAACCCACTCCAGTGTTCTTGCCTGGAGAATCCCAGGGATGGGGGAGTCTGGTGGGCTGCCGTCTAAGGGATTGCACAGAGTCGGACACGACTGAAGCGACTCAGCAGCAGCAGCAGCAGCAAAAGTGTCATATTCCTAATCACCTCTTTTCTTTAGCCTTTTCCAAGTGTGTTGTCTCCCTTGTAGGCTAGGGGCCTCAGTCTTCCTTAAGGAGAGAGGAGAGGTCAGAGCTGTTTACAGAAGAAAGCAAGAAAGAGAGTCCTGCTCAGGGTCTGACATTCAAAAGTGGTTTTGTGTAGCCAGCCAGACTTGTCCTGGGGAGACTTTCTGAGTTGTTTCATCTCTTCAGTTAGCTTCTTCAGAGCCGAGCTTGGAGGGGGCCATGCTTGGAGGTCTCCTGCTCTGAAGAGGAGACCCTGTGAGCCCTAGGGTGGGCGGCCTGTCGCTCTGGGGCAGGAGAACACAGGGTGGAACAGTGACTGCCAAACACGTTCTTCTGGGACCCACAGCATGAGCTCATTCTACATATTTTTAATTGAAGTAGAGTTGATTTACAATGTCATGTTAGTTTCTGGTGTACAGCAAAATGATTCAGCTTACCTATTAATATGCACACACACATATCAATACATATATGTATAATGTGTGGTATATAATATATAATTTATATAACATAAATCATGTATAAATAATGCATATGTTAATATATACGTATATGGGCTTCCCAGGTGGCACTAATGATAGAGAACCAGCCTGCCAATGCAGGAGGAGGCATGAGAGATGTGGGTTCGAACCCTGGGTTGGGAAGACCCTGGAGAAGGGCATGGTCAACCCGCTCCAGTATTCTTGCCTGGAGAATTCCATGGAGAGAGGAGCCTGGTGGAGTACAGTCCACAGGGTCACAAAGAGTCGGACACGACTGAAGTATCTCAGCACACATATACATATATATGTTCTTTCTCAAGTTCTTGTCTGGTATAGGTTGTTACAAAATATTGACTTTAGTTCCCTGTACGATATAGACGAGTTTCGTTCCCTGTGCTCTATATTGGCATGTTAGTCACTCAGTCGTGTCCGACTCTTTGTGAGCGTGTGGACTATAGCCCGCCAGGCTCCTCTATCGATGGGGTTTTCCAGATAGGAATACTAGAGTGGGTTTCCATTTCTGGTCCTTGTCTTTTATCTATTATATTTTATATGTAGAAGTATGTACATGTTAATGCCAAGCTCCTAATTTATTCCTCCCTCCAACGTTCCCCTTTGATAACCATAAGTTTGTTCTTTATATCTTTGAGTCTAGTTCTGTTTCATAAAGAAGCTCATTTGCATCAATTTTTTAGAGTCCATATATAAGCAATATCATATGATATTTGTCTTTGTCTCTCTGACTTCACTTAGTATGACAGTCTGTAGGTCCATCCATGTTGCTCCAAATGGCATTATTTCACTCTTTCCAATGGCTGAGTAATATTCCATTGTTCATATACCATATCTTCCTTATCCAGTCATCTACTGATAGACCCTTAGGTTGCTTTTGTCTTAGCTATTGTAAATAGTGCTGTTGTGAATATTGGGGCACATGTATCTTTTCCAATTAGAGTTTTCTCCAGTTATTTGCCCAGGAGTGGGATTTTGAATCACATGGCAACTCTATTTTTAGTTTTTTAGGAGTCTCCATACTGTTTTCCATAGTGGCTGCACCAATTTACATTTCCAGTAACAGTGTGGGAGGGTTCCTTCTTCTCTATGCCCTCTCTCCCGTTTATTATATGTAGACTTTGATAGTAGTCATTCTGACTGGTGTGAGGTGACACTTCATTGTTGTTTCGATTTGTATTTTTCTAATAATCAGCAATGTGGAGCATCTTTTCATTTTACATTTTAACCAGAACTCCCATGTGTGCGCACACGTGTACATATAATCGAAACAAATTTCAAGGAACAATTCTTAGCCTTGTCATATGTGGTATTTGCTCACTTTTAACATTCTGGTTTTGCTTTTGTCTTTTTGATAGATGCTGGTCATGATCCACCTACTTCATTTCAAGAACACTGAGATGGAGGCATTGGCTTTGGCAGGTGTGGGAGGAGGAAGACGGCAGAGGCGGAGTGGGGAGGAGAGCAGTCAGATGCAGGGCCTGCTTCCTCTGCTCCATACTTTGGCCTGGAGAGGAACAGGAATGGCAGGAGCCAAAGGAAGAAGCACGTCTGCCCTGGCTCCCCTTGCAGCTGCACTTCAGCGGCTCAGTCGTGTCTGACTCTTTGCAGCTGCATGGACTGTAGCCCGCCAGGCTCCTCTGTCCATGGAGTTTTCCAGGCAAGGACACTGGAGTGGGTTGCCATTTCCTTCTCCAGGGGATCTTCCCGACCCAGGGATCGAACCTGCGCCTCCTACGTTGCAGGCAGAGTCTTTACCACTGAGTCTCCTGGGAAGCCCTCAGCTCTCCTTAGGATCCTGGAAATTCATCCCTTGCCTCTGCACCAGCCTGGAGGGGGCCCCAACAATGGGGAGGTGGTATGTGATCAGGCACCGGACCTCAACTACCCGGAGCTGCCTCCAATTCCATTCCCTCCCCATGTGGCTGCACCAGGAGCGTCCCTTGTCCAAGAAACCCAAGGAGGTGCCAGAACCGATGACAGATGAGAGCCCTACTTAGGCCAGAAGGTCGTGGGTGGGAGGCAGGTTCGACCTGTCCAAGACGAGAGTGTCAGGGAGACTGACCAGATCTCTAGTTATAACACTTTAAAATGCCAGGCAGGGGAGGGAGAGCCAGTAGTCAAGGGACTGCTCCAGAGAGATGCAGGCCCCGAAGCCGCCTGCCCGTGCCGCTCACTCACGTGCCACCTGGGAGAGGAGCCGGCTGGGTGGGGAGAAGACTAGAAAGTCAGAGGTCCAAATTCTTTTCTCAGAACAGGCAGAAAATTACCAAGACATGGTTGAAATCATTGCATTAAGTGGTGCTAAATCTAGTCCTCCCCCGGCCTTTGCTTTGCACCAAATGGGGCTTCACAAAGATTTTCTGCGTGAAAGAAACTATGCTCTACTGCTCAGCCATAAAAAGGAATGAAATTGTGCCCTTTACAGCAACATGGATGGAACTGGGAGGGCGTGGTGCTGAGTGAAATAAGCCAGAGAAAGGCAAATACCAGATGAGCTCACTAATATGTAGAGTCTAAAAAGTACAGCAAACTAGCGAATATAACAAAGAAGCTGGCTCACGGATAGAACAAACTAGTGGTTATCTGGGGAGAAGGTAGGGGGAGGGGAGTCCAGAAGTAGGGGATTAAGCGGTACAAACTATTATATATAAAATAAGCTACAGAGAGGGGCTTCCCTGGCGATCTGGCGGTGGAGGCTTCACCTTCCAGTTCAGGGGGTGCAGGCGCAATCCCTGATCAGGGCGCTAATCCCACATGCCTTGTTGCCAAAAACTCAAAACATAAAGCAGAAGCAATATTGCAAAGACTAAAAATGGTCCACATCCTCCCAAAAATCTTAAAAAGAGAAAAGCCACAAGGATATATTATACATGGGGCTTTCCAGGTGGTCACAGTAGTAAAGAATCTGCCTGCCACATATCTGCAAGACACATAAAAGATTCAGGTTCAATCCTTGCGTCGGGAAGATCCCCTGGAGAAGGAAACGGCAACCCACTCCAGTATTCTTGCCTGGAAAATTCCATGGACAGAGGAGTCTGGCGGGGTCCAGCCCATGGGGTCGCAAGGAGTCAGACATGACTGAGCGACAAAGCGATCATGCATATATTGTACAACAGAGAATATAGCTAATATTTTGTAATAACTAGTAACGGAGTATAGCCTGTAAAAATTATGACTCACTGGGACTTCCCTGGTGGTCCAGTGGTTAAGATTCTGAGCTCCCAATGAACAGCGAGGCCAAAAAAAAATTGTGACTCACTGTATTGTACACTTGTAACTTATATAATACTTAAATATAATTTTTTTAAGAAAAAAATCTCTGTTCTATGCCCATAGAAGCGAGTAAACATAGCAACAACCCAGCTACTCGTGGGAAGTGAAATATCCCACATGTCGTCCTGAGTCAGCCATCGGACTGCTGCTAAAATGTTTGCAAATTGGCTAGTGGAGAGGGAGCCCCGATTTAAAGCGTTTGCCGATTTCCACGGTGGAAAGACTCTATCTGTGGCCAGTTTCAAGCTGTCGGCAAGGTCACTGGATGGTGATCCTCAGCCATCAAGCTCTCTGTCCTTTCTGAGCCAACCAGACCTGGGCATCTGCCCATGGGGGTGTGATAAACTTTCCATCAACAGACACTCCCTTCTCCGGACACTGACTTAATTCCCTCTACAGAAATGGCACCCTACCCTCATGTCAACAGCCTCTCAACTTAGCTGATGACCGTTTTTGTCTCTTCCAAGAAAACTTCAGAGTCAGTCTATGCACCCACTCTCCCACCCACCAAGCCAGCCAGGATGCTCTTCTGGAGCTAGCCCAGCTGACAGAATCAGAGCAAACCACCCCCTGGAGGGCACTCCAGAGGTCATCTCAGCCAGCCCCCTTCCAGGCAGGTGTCCCATAAATCGTCCTCGACAGAGACTGCCTCATTGGAGGCCCTTTGCTCGGAGCACCCTGAGCAGCCAAGTAAAGTTTTGTGCTGACTCCGTAGAGCCCCATCGGTGGCAGCGCCCGCCGCCAGCTCATAAGGGAATCATTAGTGAAACGCAGCCCTGTGCGAGGGCCCGAAGGCCTGTGGCAATTAATCACCTCTCCTCCCTGGCAGCCCCAGCTGTCTCAGATGCAGCCATCCTCCAGGTAGCCCTTTAATTGTCCCTGGAGAAGGCAGGTGGGTGAGGGGCCACCTGAGCTCACGTTAGCCCAGCAATCTTCCCAAATAAATATATATATATATATTTTTTTTTAGAGTATTCAAATATCTCTTACTTACTTTCCCGAGTCTGTTATTGATATAAAGGTTGAAGCTCAGGCAGCTTAACTGTTATGTGAAATGACCTTTAGTTTTAATATTAATATATTACCGTAAAGTCTATGCGAATCATGAATGCAATTTTGGTATTCATAGAAAATGCCATACGCTGAACCCATTGCAACTTTCTTTCCCCCCCTCTCATCCTCCAGTAGACTGCAAACTGGGCGAATTAATATGCGTCATCTTCTTCTCCCCTTTATTTACTTAGAGAGGGTGGCCGGGCAACTTTATCAAGAGTAACATTATCAAGAGCTTTTCTGCAAGCTTCTTTATCATATTCACATCCGAGTCTGCTCGACACTTGTCAGTGTCAATCAAATCGCAATAATACGCAGATGATTTGCTCATTTGGTTTAATAAAATCTTTCTGCTTATTTGCGGTGCCTCCATTACACCACATAATTGCTGTGCCGCGGAGGTGAAAGGCAGCCAGTTGCCTGGGGGATAAGAGGAGACGATTGCTATATGAAGGATTTGTTTCTTTGCCTCTGTCTCTCCCCAGTCACTCATATTCCTAAAATTAATATTGTATTTGAATCCAGCCCTGCTATTCTTATGCAGCCTAACATTGTTATTACTTATTATTTGGATGTGAAGTCATTTATTTTTAGTTTTATGTCCAAGCTGTCAAGCTAAATTTCATTGTGAACTGCCACATACAATTTTTAACTGCCATTTAAAACGAGATTCAAACTCTAAATTATGGAGTGAGCTTGTTCAAAGGGCCGGCCTGACAGCAAGTGCATTAAGAAGCCCCGATTTCCTTGCAAATCAAAGGGGCTCCTGGTGATTATTTTGGTGGCAAGGAAAGCGTACAGCCTTAGTACTTCCCGATCACCTTGGTGGTGGCTGGACACCCAGGTGGGTGTGCACAGCACAGAGATATAGTGGGCCCCCGGGTAGCTGACCGAGGCAGATTGGCTGGGAGGATGCCCCCTACTGAAGCCACGGAGTAACTTGATGTTGAGCTAGGGGCTGCTGTGTAACACCCCACCCCCGCAGGAAGCCAGACTCTGCTAAGTTATTGCTATTGTTTAGCCCCTAAGTCATGTCCAACTCTTTAGGACCCCCTGGACTTTAGCCTGCCCGGCTCCTCTGTCCATGGGATTTTCCAGGCAAGAATACTGAAGTGGGTTGCCATTTCCTTCTCCAGGGGATCTTCCCAACCCAGGGACAGAGCCCACATCTCCTGTTTGGCAGGTAGATTCTTTACCACTCAGCCACCTGGGAAGCCTCTGTTAAGCTGTAGCGGGGGAGAAAACATGATTAGTTTCAAAGTTGTGTGTGTTTATGCTTTGGTATTTCCACAAAGGACACCATTTTTTCTAGAGCTCAAATGTGCACTTGGCAGCTTTATCTTGCCCTCATAGCTAGAGCCTGGTCACACGGGCAGCCGTCATCCTTAGGACCACATTCACCTCTACACGTGCTCACATCCAGTAGAGCAGTTAGGTGGGAATAAGCTGCCTGTTCATTAAATGTCTGTGAAGACAGCATCAGGGATAAGTATCAAGTTTGTCATGAAGATAAAAAATGAAGATGCTGAGGTGTAAGGCAGCCATGAGGATGAGGGCTCTGGAAGGACCAAGTCTAGCTCACAGGATGCAAAGGAAGGGGCTTTGCCAGGAGGAGGCCTGAGGGCAAGCCATGCTGGAAGACAGAGGCAGCTGCCATGAGCAGCTCTTGGGACCACAGTCAAAAGACCACCATGGACCTGGGCTTTCTTTGTCCTCCATGGAGGTCCAGTGTTCAAGGAAGCTAGTTGTAGACCAGCCCCAGGAGGAAAAACCATCACCCAAATCAGAAACACTTGAAGGTTCACGGCCAAGGCTGGGCCTCCAACAGTCTTTTCTCTGCCCTTTGTAAAAGTGTCAGTGCTTAGAAAATAAACAAATGGAGCTGAATCAAACTTACAAGCTGTTGCCCAGCAAAATAGGCCATAAAATAAAATGAAAAGATAACCTATGAACTGGGAGAAAATATTTACAAATGATGCGACTGACAAGGGCTTAATTTCCAAAATATACAAACAGCTCATACAACGTGAATTTACAAACAGCTCATACAAATTGAAAGTCAGTTTTCATTCCAATCCTAAAGAAAGGCAATGCCGAAGAATGTTCAAACTACTGTACAGTTCTGCTCCTTTCACATGCTAGCAAGGTATGCTCAAAATCCTTCAAGCTCGACTTCAGCAGTATGTGAACTTAGAAATTCCAGATGTACCAGCTAGATTTAGAAAAGGTAGAGGAACCAGAGACCAAATTGCCAACATTCACTGGATCATATGACAAATAAGGGAATTCCACAGACATATCTATTTCTGCTTCATTGATTACACTAAAGCCTTTGACTGTGTGTATCACAAACTGTGAAAAATTCTTAAAGAGATGGGAATTCCAGACTCCTTTCCCTGTCTCCTGAGAAACGAGTATGTGTCAAGAAGCAACAGTTAGAACCAGACATAAAACAACAGACTAGTTCAAAATTGGAAAAGGAGTACATCAAGGCTGTGTACTGTCACCCTGTTTATTTAACTTATATTCAGAGTACATCATGAGAAATGCTGGGCTGAAAGAATCACAAGGTGAAATCAAGATTGTCAGGAGAAATATCAATATCTTTAGATATGCAAATGATAACCCACTCTAATGGCAGAAAGTGAAGAGGATCTAAAGAGCCTCCTGATGTAGGTGAAGGAGGAAAGTGAAAAAGGTGGTTTAAAACTCATCATTCAAAAAACTAAGATCATGGCATCCAGTCCCATCACTTCATGGCAAATAGATGGAGAAAAAGTGGAAACAGTGTCAGTTTTTATTTTCTTGGGCTTCAAAATCACTGTGAATGATGATTGCAGCCATGAAATTAAAAGACACTTCTCCTTGGAAGAAAAGCTATGACAAACTTGCTGTTGCTAAGCTGCTTCACTCGTGTCTGACTCTGTGCGACCCCATAGACGGCAGCCACCAGGCTCCCCTGTCCCTGGGATTCTCCAGGCAAGAATACTGGAGTGGGTTGCCATTTCCTTCTCCAATGCATGCATGCATGCTAAGTCGCTTCAGTCGGGTCCGACTCTGTGTGACCCCATAGACAGCAGCCCACCAGGCACCTCTATCCACAGGATTCTCCAGGCAAGAACACTGGAGTGGGTTGCCATTTCCTTCTCCAATGCATGAAAGTGAAAAGTGAAAGGGAAGTCGCTCAGTCGTGTCTGACTCTTCGCGACCCCATGGACTGCAGCCCAGCAGGCTCCTCCGTCCATGGGATTTTCCAGGCAAGAGTACTGGAGTGGGGGCCATGACAAACTTAGACACTGTATTAAAAAGTGAAGCCATCTCTTTGCTGACAAAAGCCTGTATAGTCTGTGGTTTTCCCAGTAGTCATGTACAGATGTAAGAGCTGAACCACAAAGAAGGCTGAGCGCTGAAGGATTGATGCTTTCAAATTGTGGTGCTGGCAAAGACTCTTGAGAGGCCCTTGGACTGCAAGGAGATCAAACCAGTCAATCCTAAAGGAACTCAACCCTGAATATTCATTGGAAGGACTGATGCTGAAACTGAAGCTCCGATACTTTGGACCCCTGATACGAAAAGCTGACTCACTGGTAAAGGCCCTGATGCTGGGAAAGATTGAGGGCAGGAGGAGAAGGGTTGATAGAAGATGAGATGGTTGGATGGCATCACAGACTCAATGCCATGAGTTTAGCAAACTCCAGGAGATAGTGAAGAACAGAGGAGCCTGGCATGCTTAAGTCCATGGCGTCACCAAGAGTCAGACACACTTAGGGGTTGAACAACATACAATTGAAACAAAAAAAAAACAACCCAATCAAAAAATGAGCAGAAGACTAAAATAGACATTTCTCCAAAGAAGATATACAGATGCCCAATAGGCATATGAAAAGCTATAATCGTTAGAAAAATGCAAATCAAAACTACAATGAAGTAACACCTCATACCAGTCAGAATGGCCATTAATAAAAAGTCTACAAATAACAAATGCTGGAGGGGATGTGAAGAAATGAAAACCCTTGTGCACTTGGTAAGAGTATAAATTGATGCAACCAATATGAAAAATAGTATGGGAGTTTCTCAAAAATCTAAAAATAGAGTTGCCATATGCTCCACTTCTAGGCATATATCCATCATCTCACACATAAAGTAATACTCAAAATTCTCCAAGCCAGCTTCAGCAATACATGAACTGTGAAGTTCCAGATGTTCAAGCTGGTTTTAGAAAAGGCAGAGGAACCAGAGTCAAATTGCCAACATCCGCTGGATCATCGAAAAAGCAAGAGAGTTCCAGAAAGGCATCTATTTTTGCTTTGACTATGCCAAAGCCTTTGACTGTGGGTCACAATAAACTGTGGAAAATTCTGAAAGAGATGGGAATACCAGATCACCTGACCTGCCTCTTGAGAAACCTATATGCAGGTCAGGAAGCAACAGTTAGAACTAGACATGGAACAACAGACTGGTTCTAAATAGGAAAAGGAGTACATCAAGGCTGTATATTGTCACCCTGCTTATTTAACTTCTATGCAGAGTACATCATGAGAAACGCTGGGCTGGAAGAAGCACAAGCTGGAATCAAGACTGCTGGGAGAAATATGAATAACTTCAGATATGCAGATGACTCCACCCTTATGGCAGAAAGTGAAGAGGAACTAAAAAGCCTCTTGATAAAAGTGAAAGAGGAGAGTGAAAAAGTTAGCTTAAAGCTCAACATTCAGAAAATGAAGATCATGGAATCTGGTCCCATCACTTCATGGGAAATAGATGAGGAAACAGTGGAAACAGCGTCAAACTTTATTTTGGGGGCTCCAAAATCACTGCAGATGGTGATTGCAGCCATGAAATTAAAAGACGCTTACTCCTTGGAAGGAAAGTTATGACCAAACTAGATAGCATATTCAAAAGCAGAGACATTACTTTGCCAACAAAGGTCCATCTAGTCAAGGCTATGGTTTTTCCAGTGGTCATATATGGATGTGAGAGTTGGACTGTGAAGAACGCTGAGCACCAAAGAATTAATGCTTTTGAGCTGTGGTGTTGGAGAAGACTCTTGAGAGTCCCTTGGACTGCAAGGAGATCCAACCAGTCCATCCTAAAAGAGATCAGTCCTGGATGTTCATTGGAAGGACTGATGTTGAAGCTGAAACTCCAATACATTGGCCACCTGATGCGAAGAGCTGACTCACTGCAAAAGACCCTGATGCTAGGAAAGATGGATGGCAGGAGGAGAAGGGCACGACAGAGGATGAGATGGTTGGACGGCATCAGCGACTCAATGGATATGAGTTTGGGTGGACTCCAGGAGTTGGTGATTGACAGGGAGGCCTGGCGTGCTGCAGCTCATGGGGTCACAAAGAATCCGACACAGCTGAGCAACTGAACTGAACTGATAGTTCAAAAAGATACCTTCCACACAACATTGTAAATCAACTATAGTCCAGTGAAAATATTTTTAAAAAGATACATGCACCCCAATGCTTATTGCAACATCATTTGTAGTATCCAAGACACGAAGACAACCTAAATGTCCATTGGCCCCTGAATGGATAAAGAAGATGGGGTGCATATATGCAATGGAGTACTACTCAGCCAGAAAATAAGAGTGAAATAATGCCATCTGCAGCAACATGGGTGGACCAGGAGATGATCTTTATCCTTATCTACCTTATCCCTAAGTGGGATAAGTTAGAGAAAGGCAGATGCCATAAGATGTCACTTATATGTGGAATCTAAAATATGACACAAATAAATTTTTTGTGAAACAGAAACAGGCTCACAGACACGGAAAACAAACATGGTTACCAAAGGGAAAAGGGGCTGGGGGAAAGATGGATTAGGAGTTTGGGATTAGCAGATGAAAAACACTACATATAAAATTATAGTCCTAGTGTATATAGGTCCTAGTATATAGCACAGCAAATTGTATTCAGTATCCTATAATAAGCCATAATGGAAAAGCATATGAAAAGGAAAACACATATGTATGACTGAGGCACTTTACACCAGAAACTAACACATTGTAATCAACTCTCCTTCAGTTAAAAAAAAAAAGTTTCAGTGCTTAGAATTAGACCCAGAGGATCCTGACCCTGTGTTGGTCCCAACTAAGCCAGGCAGTCCCTCCCAGACCACAGACAGTCCCAGAGGCCACACCGATGCTTGGCCCAGGCTTCAAGTCATACTGCAAGGAGAGAAGGGGGAGCCTTTAAGGGCCTGCACCCTCCGCTCTTGGTTGACCCCCACTAATCTTTAGTACTAAAAGGGCCTTAATTCTAAACAGACACACTTTGTCTTGGGTGCCACTTCCAGTTTATGAAATACAGCATGTTTTCAGAGGGCAGAGCCATGACTGTCAACAGGGAGGGGCTGAGAAGGGTTTGCCCCACAGGAGAGGGTGCTGGTGACTTTTCTGTTCCTCCATCTCTCCCCCCTTTAATGTGGCAGAGGCTGGTGGTGTTTTCAATGGGGGTCTTTAAGGAAATGTCTAGTCCAACCCCCGCCCCTTGGTTCTGCCCCATGGTTCAGACCCTCCTTCCTGCTTGACAGTAACATCAGGCTGTGGTTTTGGGTGGATGAGTCATGGCATCTTATAGACTGTGAATCTTCTGCAGGTGTGCCACCAACTTTTCTACTTTCGATATTTATTTATTTGGCTATGCTGGATCTTGCGCTTCCCTGGTGGCTCAGATGGTAAAGCATCTGCCTACAGTGCAAGAGACCAGGGTTCAGTCCCTGGGTCGGGAAGATCTCCTGGAGGAGGAAATGGCAACCCACTCCTTGCCTGGAAAATCCCATGGATGGAGGAGCCTGGTAGGCTACAGTCCCTGGGGCCGCAAAGAGTCAGACACGACTGAGTGACGTCACTTTCACTTTCATGCCGGGTCTTAGTGGTGGCACTCAGGATCTAGTTCCCTGACCAGAGACTGAACCCAGGCCCTTTGCACTGGGAGCTCAGAGTCTTAGATTTCCACTGGGCCACCAAGGAAATCCTCAACTATTCTATTTTTAAATAATTTTACTGAGCTCACATACCGTATGATTCTCCCATTAAAGTAGACAGTTTAATGGATTTTGGTATATTCACAGTTGCACAGCCATCACCACAGTCAATTTGAGAGTTTTGTCTTGGTCTGAGAGTCTTTATACCTTTAAGCCATCACCTTCAGAGGTGCCCTGCTCCCTAAGCAATCACTAATGTACTTTATGTCTCCACAGATTTGCCTGTTCTGGACATTTTAGATGAGTGGACTACATAACATATGGTTTTTTGTGACTGGCTTCTTTCATTTGGTTCCAAGCTTCATCGAATTGTGTTTCAGTACTGCGTTCCTTTCGGGGGACCAAATAATGCTCCACTGTAACAACAGACCACGTTTTGTTTATCATTCATCCACTCAAGGGCGTCTGGGTTGTTTTCCATCTTTGCCTATTGGAAAGAGTGCTTCCCTGAGCAGTCATGTACAGCTTTCTGTTGAAACACTTGTCTCCAATTCTTTGGATACATGTACTCCTAGGAGTGGACTCACTACGTCATTGCCACCGACTTTTGATCGATATTTAAAATTAAGTTTGTCCACGCGACAGATTTGTTCCTCACATTCAGTTGTCTCCTGTCCTTCTTTATCAAACTCCTCCCCCGCCAACAATGACTTCTTTTGGCACAAGCACGTGGAGTTGGTTGCATACGTTTTGCTAAAGATTGTATAGTCAGAGCAAGGAAGGGGCCGCCGTGAACATCCCATGTGCTTGATGAACCAAAGTCCCCATTTGGCCTCCCTGCCTTCGTTGTCTCTCCTCTCTTGGTTCCTCCAACCTTTCCTCAATCCATCTCAGTTTTCTTCCCTCACAGTGCTCCTTTCATATGCATGTGAGCTCACGCTCAGCTCCTTCAAGCCCGCTGACACCATGAACTTGTTAATGTTCTCTGGGAGCAGAGAAGAGGCCATGGAAGGCCTTACAGCAGGGAGGCTAAGCCTGAATTCAGTAAACAAGATCCTTCAGTCACTGGGGTCCATCCTCCCCCTAGAAAACAATGAGAGACAATATAATACTTCCCAACATATTAGAACTGCCAATAGATTCTATCCCAGGGACTGCTTCTCTTCATCCTATCTAGAGTTCAGCTTTCTGCAAGGTCCAAGGGTTATAAAGACAAACATTTCCAAGCAGTGACTCTTAAGGTGAGTAGACCAAGCCCTCAATGCTTGAGCACTTTTTAATTTTCTGCTTTTAAAATTAGGAGATTGCTAGTATATATATTTATGCATATATACATATACATACATACACACAGTGGAATATTGTTGTTTAGTTGCTAAGTCGTGTCTGACTCTTTTGCCACCCTATGAACTGTAGCCCACCAGGCTCCTCTGTCCGTGGGATTTCCCAGGTAAGAATACTGCAGTGGGTTGCCATTTCCTTCTCCAGAGGATTTTTGAGGACCAGGGATCAAACCCGCATCTCCTGCATTGGCAGGTGGATTCTTTACCACTGAGCGACCAGGGAAGCCCAGGGTGGAACATTACTCAGCCATAACATAGAGCGGAAATAATGCCATTTGTAGCAAAGTGGATGGTCCTAGAGATTTTCATGCTGAATAAAGTGTCGGACAGATAAATACCATATGATATCACTTTTATGTGGAATCTAAAATATGACACAAATGTACTTATTTACAAAAGAGAAACAAACTCAGAGAACAGATGTGGTTACCAAAGGGAAAAGCGGCAGGGGGAGGGATAAATTAGGAGTTGGAGAATAACATACACACTGCTATTTATAAAGTAGATTACCAACAAGGACCTACGGTGCAGCACAGGAAACTTTACTTAGTTTCTGTAATAACCTATAAGGGGAAAGAATCTGAAAAAGAAGAGATTGTGTGTATGTATTACTGAATCACTTTGCTGTACACTAAAACTAACACAACATTGTAAATCAACTATAATTTTGAAAATTAAATAAAAAGTAAAACTAGGGGATGTCCATTTTTAAAATCCAGATATCAGGAATATACAGGACTCTGTCTGCTGAGTGCAGGCAGGGGCATTGATGGTGATGTAGGTGATGGACAGGTGAACAGCATGACAAGCAGTGATGTGGCTTAGGTCCATCAAGATTGCCACTGAATTCTGCCTTTCAACCATGTAACACCACCAACTCAAGGAAGCCGACACTCACTCCCCAGAGAGCCAGCCCAGGGGGTGATTCATTCATTCAGTGCATATTTGTTGAGCATCTATTGTGTGTCAGGCATTATTCTAAGTTCTGGGGAAACAGAACAGGAAGAAAACAGATAAATATCTCTGCCCTTGAAGAGTGGACATCCAAGAGGGGGAAACATAATATACAAGGCAGGGAAATAAAACACATGGTTTAGTAAATGGTGAGAAAGGTAAATTGATGCTTTTGAACTGTGGTGCTGGAGAAGACCTGAGAGTCCCTTGGACTGCAGGAAGATCAAACCAGTCTATCCTAAAGGAAATCACTAAATATTCACTGGAAGGACTGATGCTGAAACTCCAATACTTTGGCCACTTGATGTGAAGAACTGACTCTTTAGAAAAGACCATGATGCTGGGAAAGATTGAAGGCAGGAGGAGAAGGGGACGACAGAGGATGAGATGGTTGGATGGCATCACCAACTCGATGGACATGAGTTTGAGCAAGCTCCAGGAGTTGATGATGGACAGGGAAGCCCGGTGTGCTGCAGTCCATGGGATTGAAAAGAGTCAGACACGACTGAGCAACTGAACTGAACTGAGATGGGTGATGGCCAAGCAGGGGAAAGGAGGCTGGTGGTGGAGGCAGGGGAAGGGTTGTGACTGTAGATAAAGCGGCCAGGGCAGACCTCTCTGAGGAGGTGGTGTTTGAGTAAAGCCCTGAAGGAAGGGAGGAGGCAAGCCATGCAATTGTCTGGGACAAGAACTTTCCAGGAAGAACGAAAGAAGAGCAAGTGCACAGGCCCTGTGCCTGAATCCTCCCAAGGAGAACGGGAAGGCTGCTGAGGCCGGAGTGGGAGAATGGTAGGAGGCAAGGTCACAGAGATGGGCCGAGGACAGGAGATTGTCTCGGTCTTAAGGGACCCTGCAAGGACTTTGGATTTTGTTCTGAGATGGGACAGAGTTGAGCATTCAGGGCAGAAGAATGACATGATCGGAGTTCAGTTTCAACAGGATCATGTTGGCTGTTTTCAGGGCAAACAGGGAGACTCAATGGTTAGGAGACTTTGACAAAAGCCGAGGTGAGCAGAGAGAGCGGCAATGGCCTGGATGGATCAGGTTGAGGGTGAGAAGCCGCTGGATTCATGACGTAGCTGAGGCAGGGACGACCCAGATTGTGGACAGGTGAGAGAGGGATGACACAACAGGAGAAGGCTGTGGAGCATTCATGTATCACAGGAGATGAGATGACCAGGTCCAGGTAAAGTCGCAGAGTAGGCATTTGGTTGGAGACTCAGATTGGGAGTGTGTCAACTGGATGAGATCCCCAAGTGAGTGTAGAAGAAAAGAAAGGAAGTCCCGGGCCTCAGGCCAGGAGCAAGTGGTGAAATCGGCACAGAAGACACCAACAAGTCAGTTGCCACTGGGGTTAGAAGTTGTTCCCCACCTCGTCATCTTTTACAGGGAAGAAAGTTGGGTGGAAAAGTTCTGCTGACATTTTAATGTGACTGAAATGCAGCATTTTCTCTCGTAACTGCTATAGGGCCAAACTATAGTTTAAACTTTCAATTAAAATTTTTTTGGCTTAAGAGAGATAGTTACACGGTTCAGATTCAACAAGCAGAGTGAAAAGGCCTCCTCTTCCCATTCCGCTTGGCCGCTTGACTTCTTACCTAGAGTCAACCAGTTTCCCAATTTCTTTTTTTTTTTAATTTGGCTGTGCTGGGTCTTATTTACAGCACACAGGATTGTTTTAGCTGTGGCTTGTGGATTTTTTAGTGTGGCATGTGGGATCTAGTTCCCTGAGCAGGGATCGAACCCGGTCTCCCTACATTGGGAGTGCAGTCTTAGCCACTGAACCACCGGGAGATCCCCCGCATTTTCTTGTACATTCTTCCTGAGAGCATTATAGCATATACAGGTATTGGTGTGGCTGTGTGGACACCCACTTCTCTGTTTGCCTGCTTTTACACAAACAGTATCATAGGCCTATGGTTCTTTGTTGACTGTATCTTGAAGACTGTCCCATGTTAGTACATAAAGAACATCCTCATCCCTTTCTGTTTCTGTAGCAGTTCATTTTCTTCATTTGTCTAACTCAGCCCCCAGTGAAGAACTTTTACGTTGATTCCAGTCTTTTGCTACAATTCATAACCTTGCATGCTTGGAATTCTGCACCCCTGTGAACATAAATCTTTTGCATAAATTCATGGATGTGGAATTGTTAGGTCAAAGGGCTTGAATATTTGGATTTGTAATAGAAGTTGCCAAAGGTGGTATGAAGTTAAGCTCCTATAAGCAATAGATGGGTGTCTGTTTTGACACATTTTCCAACAGTCTGTAACTAAATTATTCCATCTTTCCCAATTGCAGAGTTTTTAAAAATGGAGTTTTAGTTTGCATTACTCTTATTACAGGTAAGATTGCCTGTGGCTGTCAACACAGCACCCAGAAATGTCACTCAGCAGAATTATAGGAGCAAAGTCTGTATTTGGTGCCCTTTTCTTTGCTCGCCCTCTTCCAACAGCCCAGACTGTTCTGGGCCTCTTAGCCCAGGAGGAAATACATTAAGAAACTTATTCCCTCAAGGGTTTCAGTGACTGGAAGTGGGATTGTCCCTGAAATGATTTATTTTCAGAACAGAAAAGGAGGAGCCACACTTATCAAAAAAGGATATCTGGTCCATGATGGTATCTGAGGCTCTGGGCTATTCATTCATTCATTCATTTCAGCCTCTATGTTGGAGAGCCGGACATGTATCGGGGCTGGATTTTGAAGACATGAGAACGTTAGGATCGCCACGCTCAAGGAAGCGTATATCCTACCAGTGGCCTGGACAACAAAGGAAACAAAGGAGGATTTCAGGGAGTCATGAATCCTGCAAAGACAATAAAATCGGATGCTGTAACAGTGATGGAAGAGGAGGAGGTTAGAGAAGGCCTCTGGGGAGGTGACATCTGAGGCCTGAAGGAGGAATTCTCTAGGCAGAGAGCACAGGTTGAACAGAGAACATTCAAGGAGTAGGTGTAGGCCTTGTGGGCTGGTGCAGAGCAGAAGAAGGGAGAGAAATACCAGCTGAAGGTAGAGAGGTGAGCCCCTGAGGCCACAGCGGAATGTCTTGGCTTACAGTTTTAAGAGTAAGGAGACTTTTTAGCAACAGTGGGCTGGTAAACGTGCAGCAGTCCCTTGGGCATGTAGACAGGTTTCAGTGGTGGAAATACCCCGTCATGACCAAGTTCAAGTTATTGAAGTGAGGTCCCTGAAGCTGGGGCTGGGAAGGGGTGTGCACAAAAGACTGGGTGAAATGCTAGCTCTTTGCATCTCAGGATTCATTTTATTGAAAGTGTTCTGCTTTTTACACATTAAAGGGTATTTCCTTTCTTGTCAGTTATTTTTTTAATGTGGACTATTTTTCAAGTCTTCAACTTGTTATGCTATCGCTTTGTTTTTGGTTGTTTGGTCATGAGGTATGTGGGATCTTAGCCTGTCATCCGGGGTCCAACCCGCACCCCTGCACTGGAAGTCGTGACCAGTGGACCACCAGGGAAGTCCCGAAGGGCATTTTCTAAAACAAAACATTTCAAGCTGGAAAGGGGGGGCTCCAGCACACCACCGGATTAAGCTGGAGAGTGAGATGCTTTGATTCATGTCAAGATCCTTCCGGCCGTCGTGTGGCTTTTTGCGGTCCTTGAAATCACACGCGCCTCCACCACTGTCACGACAGGGCCAAGCCTGTCGCTTGCTTGCGCTTCTTTCTTACATCCACCTTCTGCTTCTGCTAAGGTGTGTACTGTAGCCTTAGGTCTTTCTTATTTACACGTAGAAAATTAAGTATTTCCAGCTGTTTGTAAGTGTACACACTTCTGAAATTACAGATTTCAAAGACAATGACAATTTTTATTAATGCTGCACGCATATTGTTTGTTGTTTATCCCCTTGTGTAAAGCTATTCATACATTCACTTTATTCTACTGATAAGAAAAGTATTGAATATTCCTTATGAAGATTTATAAGGGGATTTTGGGCCTGTTGTAGTCATATCCTAATAATTATACATTAGGAGATATTATTTGCCATAAACACTGAGTTTAGATTCTTTTTAAAACAGTTTTCTTAAGTATAGTTAACTTATGATGCTGTGTTAGTTTCTGCTATACAGACAAAGAAAATCAGTTATACATATAAATATATCCACTCATTTTTAGATTCTTTTCCCTTAAGTCATTATAGAGTACTGGGTTTCCTGTGTGGATTCTTTTTTTAATCAATTTTTCAAATTGACATATAGTTGATTTACAGTGTTGGGTTAATTTCTGCTGTACAGCAAAGTGATTCTGTTTCACATAGGTATATATTATTTTTAATATTTTATATTATTATTTGTTAGAGAATATTAACTATAGTTCTCCATGCTATACAATAGGACCTTGTTGTTTATCCATTCTGTATAGAAAAGCTAGTCTTAGGTCTTAATTTTATTTCAACAGTACATTTCATCTTTTTTTTAGAGGCTGATTCACTCCATTCCAGGGCCAAAAGCTACATCTCTTTAACTGTTGTGTGGAGAAAGTCCAGAGCAGAAGAGAAAGCTCTTTCTGGCTTTCAGGGTTGATTTCCCTCCTGCCATACGCACAGATGTGTACTCTGTGTACCCCGACGTGAGATGCTCCCCCTTCCCTGCTCCTGGAGCCGTCAGATGCTCCTCTGAATAGTAGCCGACTGTCTCAGTGCATGGAATATCACGCATGGGGACAGAGAGACTCATTTCTCTTTCATTTCCATGTCTAATTTCAGGACGGAATGAAAAGCATAAACAATTTTATGATGTCTCGCCATCCTTAAAATTCTGAAATTACTTTGATCTTTGTTGGTCAGCAAAGAAATTAATTTTCACTTGAAGAAACATCATTTTTAATGCCTCTCCTCCTTGGCCTGGCCTCATCCCACGGTCCAATTACCAAGGTAACTATCACCAGCAAGGAGACCCTGGGGGCTGTAGATCAGAAATTGTTTACCAGACTTGCAGGCATCGATTTATTCAAGCTACCTGACACAGTTGATCATATTTTATTCTCCCAAATCTTCTCTCTCAAATTGATTTTTCAGAAAGTTTTTAATATAGGTTTATTCACCTGGCTAATCCATTTATCTTCAGTTCCACCTGTAAAGTCAGGGAAATCTCTGGGGTGATCTGTGGAAGGAAAGAGACATACTCTCTGCACTTCACTCTCCACCTCCCAGCCTTTCTGACCCTTCCCTGCACAGACACTGCACACACATTGCACACACACACGTGCACACACACTCTGGCCCATGCACCACCATGTATACAACTGATGAGACAGTAAACCTCAGTTTGCCTCCCTTGGTCTCCAAAATCGAAGGATTGCTCTATTTTATCTTTAAAGTCCTTTCTCACTTGAGATCTTTAACACCACCAAGTTGAGAGCTGGAAGGTGCAAGGGAATTGCAACCAAACTCCTCTGTTCACGTTGTGGGAGAGGGGACCCGTGTCCCAGCTGAGCGTGACGATCACGGCAGGAAAGTGATGGGGAATGGACTTCTTGATCACTGCTCCACCAACACCACTTCCCTGCAGCCTCGGGTTTTTCTGTGTCTCAGGAGCAAAAAGACTCAAAGTTGTGGCAACAAAGACTTTTTCTGGCATGGTTATTCTGTTGCTAAGTCCTGTCTGACTCTTTGCAACCCTGTAAACTGCAGCACACCAGGGTCCCCTGTCCTGCACTATCTCCCGGAGCTAGCTCACACTTATGTCCATAGAGTCAGTGATGCCATCCAACCATCTCATCCTCTGTCTCCTCTTTCTCTTGCCTTCAACCTTTTCCCAGCATCAGGGTCTTTTCCAATGAGTCAGCTCTTCACACCAGGTGGCCAAAGTATTGGAGCTTCAGCTTCAGCATCAGTCCTTCCAATGAATATTCAGGATTGATTTCCTTTAGGATGGACTGGTTTGATCTCCTTGCTGTCCAAGGGACTTTCTAGAGTCTTGACAGTCAGGCGGTTGACTACGGGTTGTCAGATGTCCTCTTGTCGTCGGAGCAATGGGTTGGGTGGAAAGACCCAAATAAGAAGCACTGTGTCTTGACTCATGAGTGTGTAGGTGGCTGTGTGTGCTCTCATGAAGGGCTGACCGTGGGAGAAGCTTAAGCTTGGCTCCAACTCTTCCAGGCTCCTGCATGGGTGGGTGTGCCAGGAAACACCTCTGAGCCTGAAGTCCCCACCCTTCAGTAGGTTAGGCTGCAGAGTTACTAACTTGTTGACACAGCAGCAGCCCAGCCTGAGTTATGCAGAAATCGTGCCTGATCAATGTACTGAGAGTTCTCTGGAGCTGGAATGTGTGTGATCCATCCAGATCCTATTTCAGATGGGGCTGCCCCTTTGACAGACGGCCCTGCCCCTTCCTCCACCGTTGGGAGGACTTCATGGGTGTGTGGTTAGCAGAAGGGAGGGGAGGAGCAGAAGTATTTGCTGTCACTAGAGAATCCTCAGTGTCCCCGTGACTGTCAAACCAACAGAGGGCATATCATGACCACTTTTTTGTGCTGAGACCCATCTTTTCCTTGCCCTCTTTTCATGACATGCTGTCAGCTGTCCCCCCTATAAGCAGAAATAAGGGTAGATACCTGCCCCACCAAAGGAGGACCCTGACAGACAGCGGAGGCCTCCCTGAGGCACCACTAAATTGTGCCCAGGCACCACTGTGCTCCCATTCACCCCTCCCAAGCTCTTACTCGGAGAGAACTTTCGTTGAGATTCTCCCTGAGTTCAGGAAGAGGTGGCAGAACTGCAGGAAAATGAATAGAAATGCACAGAAGGCCACAGCTGATGGACAGACCCTCTCTTTCTTGAGAGGGCTTCACTCTCATTCTCTCATGTTTGTAAGTTGTATTGTAGATACTGACAATGGAACCTTGCCCATGGGCTTGCTGTGCTCAATAAAAATAAAATGTGAGGGGCTTCCCTGGTGATTCCATGATTAAGACTCTGTGTTCCCAATGCAGGGGGCCTGGGTTCCAACCAAATTTACACACACACACACACACACAGACACACACACACAAACACACACACATTACATGGATGTTCCTGATGGCTCAGTGGTTAAAGAATCCGCCTGCAATGCAGGAGACCTGGGTTCGATCTCTGGGTCAGGAAGATCCCATGAAGGAGAGCGTGGCAACCCACTCCAGTACTCTTGCATGGAGAATCTCATGGACTGAGGAGCCTGGCAGACTACAGTCTGTAGGGTTGCAAAGAGTCTGACACAACTGAAGTAACTGAGCATGCATGCATTCATACATTATATAGAGAGAATATATTACATATACATCATATATTTGTTGTTATATATATTATATAGTTATATAATAAATACATAAAATATTATAATATTTATATACAAACATATATATTATAATGTGTGTGTATGTAGCTGAGAGAGCAGAATTACAGAACAATGACCTAATAGGGGTGGCCACCATAGTTCTACAGACTAATTTGCCAGAGACTCCTTCATATACTGAAGGTGAGACTCTTAAAGCTAAGAGTGAGGGCTTTCAAGAAGATTATATGGGGTGGTTCCAAAAGGAGGGACTCCTTTTTCTGCCTGGGAACCTCCAATGGAAGTTAGTTAACTCCTTACATGCCACCACTCATTTAGGGGAAAAGGCCCTCCAAAGATTACTAGAAAGGTCCTTCAGAGGAACAGGCCTCCAAATAACTATAAGGCAAGTGGCTCCTCTTGTCCCACTTGCCAATTAAACAACCCCCAAGGAGCTCGAAGACCCCAGCTGGTCCAGCCCGTCCAACGACATGGGGCCTACCCAGGAGAGGACTGGCAGATGGACTTCACTCAGATGCCAGTTTCTCAAGGGTACAAATACCTATTAGTCATGATAGATACATTCACAGGATGGATTGAGGGCTTTCCCACCTGGACCGAGAAGGCTGAGGAGGTGGTAAAAAAATGCTCCATGAAATCATTCCAAGATTTGGTCTGCCCAGGTCTTTACAAAGTGACAATGGGACATCATTTACTTCTAAGGTCACCCAAGAGGTCTCTAAAGCATTGGGCATTCCTTATTATCTCCATTGTGTCTGGAGGCCTCAGTCTTCAGGAAAAGTAGAAAGAGCTAACCAATTCTTAAAATCACCAATAAAAGAGATAACCCAGGAGATAGCTCTCCTCCGCCCCCACATTGCCCCTAAGGAACAGGTTGGTCTTAGTCCTTACGAGATGCTCTATGGGAGACCTCCTGTTTATGTCAATGACCTCTTCCTAGACCCAGAGGTTCAGACCCGCCAGTCTTATACCATGGCCACTCGGCAATTCCAACAGGATATACGCTTGTGGGGTGTGAACCAGGACCCAAAAGACTCTAAAGAGTCACCACTATATGCTCCAGGGACTCAAGTCCTAATTAAAGTCTGGAAAGATGGGTCCCCAAAGGCTCAACTCCAGCCCACATGGAAGGGCCCCCACCCTGTAATCCTTTCTACCCTGACAGCGGTCAAGGTACCAGGACATGACTTCACTACTCACAAGTCAAGCCGTGGAAGAAAACAGAAGAGGACACTCAGTACCACCTGTGAGCCCCTGGGAGATCTCAGATACCTATTCAGGACTACAAATGAGTGCCATTCTAATGAACACCCCCAAAATCTGGTTTCTGGGGATAACACTTCTCAGGATAGCTCTAAAGAGCCAACACAGCTTAGCAGGGATTGTACTCCAAAACAGACAGAAGATAGATACTCTGATCCCTGAACAGGGAGGGACTTGAGCCATCCTGGCGATGGGAATTTGGAGTTGGCTAATGCAATTCATGGGGTTGCAAAGAATCGGACACAACTGAGCGACTGAACTGAACTCAACTGAACTGAATGCCCCTACTAGTCCTTGTTATCGGAGAAGGCAATGGCACCCTACTCCAGTACTCTTGCTTGGAAAATCCCATGGACGGAGGAGCCTGGTAGGCTGCAGTCCATGGGGTCGCTAAGAGTCGGACACGACTGAGCGACTTCACTTTCACTTTTCACTTTCATGCACCGGAGAAGGAAATGGCAACCCACTGCAGTGTTCTTGCCTGGAGAATCCCAGGGACGGGGGAGCCTGGTGGGCTGCCGTCTATGGGGTCGCATAGAGTCGGACACAACTGAAGCAACTTTATATATATATATAAAATGTGATCCTTCTCCTGGATAAAGAAGACAGAAGTCAGGATGCCTTCAGGAGCCACTCGGCCAAACCAAGAGGGCTGCGAGAGAGGGTTTTTCCAAATCAAAGAGACGCCTCTCTCTCCCCTCCTGGGTTTCTCGCCAGTGCACGACTCCCATCTCAAACTATTGCGATTGCAGCCGTCTGCCATTGGCGCCTCTTGTGCCCCTGACAGAGCACAGCTCGGGTCGTGCAAGGAAGGGCCTGTGCGTTGGCCGCTTTCTCTCGCATTTGTGAGGTCTCTCTGACCAGACTGCAAGCTTCCTGAAGTCAAATGCTATCTCTGCTCTTTATCTATCCCTCCCACAAAAGACATGTTTTATAAGTCTTTCTCTCCTTGGTGCCACCACCTGAATGCAGTCTGATGGCTGGTACATTGCCCAGAATTCGTAGAAATATGCGCATCTAGCCCAGAGGGGCAATATTCAGCCGCTCTGTAGGAGATGCAAGCATTGGGGCCCAGAGTCTTAGCCACTGGGCCACCAGGGAAGTCCTCTGTGATGTTTTAGAAGCAACGTGGCAGGCAGATGGCCTGGCCACGGCACCAGAAGTTTTAGCTCTATTAACTCAGACCTGGCTTGATTCGCATATTGACGTTCTCTGGTGGGCTATCTGCCTTGTGCCCGCAGCTCAGAGAATTCTGTTAACGTGTTGTTGGCAAAGGCAGGTCACGGAATCAATGGAGATGGTTGTGGGGGCCAAGATGTTGGGGCCCATTTTCACCCACAGAAAGGTTGTGACCATCAAGAGTTTTGATCTCAGTTTCTCGTTTCCTCTTTTCTTAGCATCGGTGGTTGGTGCTAAGTGGTGATCTTTGTCCCTCCCCACCCCTCTCAGCCACAGACAACTGACAAGGCGTGGAGGCCTGGCCTCTTCTAGAACCATCAGATTCTCCTGCAGGAATCTCTCAACTGAGAGACCTGAAGAACTGAGTCCTTTTTAAATGGATTTTTATTGGAGTAGCTTTACCATGTTGTATTAGTTTCTGCCGTACTGCAGAGAGAATCCGCTATACGTACACGTATGTCCCGTCTTTTGGAGTTCCTCCCGTTTAGGTCACCACAAAGCGCTGAGTAGAGTGCCCTGTGCACCGCAGTAGGTTCTCCTAGTAGTTATCTATTGTGTACATAGTATCAACAGTATGTAAATGTCAGTCCTGCCTCCCCTCCCCGTCTTGGTATCCATACATTTGCTGTCTGTGTTTCTATTTCTCTTTGCAAGTAAAATCATCTATACCATTTTTATGGATTCCACATATATGCATTAACATACGATATTTGGTCTTCTCTTTCTGACTTACTTCACCCTGTATGACAATCTCTGGATCCATCCAAATCTCTACAAATGACCCAATTTCATTCCTTTATATGGCTGAGTAATATTCCAGTGTGTGTGTGTGTGTGTGCATATATATACACAGTATCTTCTTTATCTGTCCCTCTGCTGATGGAAGCTTAGGTTGCTTCCACGTCCTGGCTATTGTGAATAGTGCTGCACTGAACATTTGGGTGCGTGTGTCGTTTTGAACTATGGTTTTCTCTGGGTTTATGCCCAGTAGTGGGATCACTGGGTCATATGGTAAAAGAACTGAGTCTTGCTGAAGGTAGTGTCCAGGGCTGACGTTCTCGCATCCTTACCAATGGGTTTCCTGTACCCAGGACTTCTCCCAGATATCTAAAACCTCAGGGCGGGGCCTCACTGGACTTATTTGTATCATGTGACCAATCCTTGAATCGGTGGAGCAGTGGGAAGTTGGAAGGAATGGAGTATTCTGATTGGTCAGTCCTGGTCCACTTGGAGCTGGGGTTGTGGGGATGGGGTCAGTCCCATCTGAATCCGTTCAGTCCCACCTGAACAAAGAACAAATTAGGGAGGATGACTGCTCAAGGGAAATTAGGGTGGAGGAAGTCTGGAGGAGGAGGAGCAGAGCTTGGTGAGAGGCGGAAAATGAAAATAGATTCGATTTCTGCTTTTTCTCACTGACTGTGGCCTCATTCTCCAAGACTCAGCTACGTTATCTGTGAGGTAGGGGCAGGGCAAGGTCCCATCTCACCGGATTATCCCAAGGATTAAAGAGCTAAGATTTACAGAGTGCTTACCACACCAACCCAGAGTAAAAGCTGGCTAAATAGCAGCAACAATAATTACTGCTGCTATCACCACACATCTGCTACCACTATTACAGGGATCTTTACAGCCCCCTCTGGTGTATGGGGTTTTCTGATTTTAACTGTGGTCAGAGGGTCATCATAGGAGATGGCCAATTCTGCCAACCCACCCTGCAGGCCACTGGATAAAGCATCATCAGAAGCACCTTGGTACCATCAGCTCCTGAGAAGCTCCAATGTGGCCCATCCGCATGTTGGTACAGGGGTGGGGAAACCTTCCTCACAGGCCAGCTTTCCCTGGGGCCAGCAGACCCCTCCAGGAGTGAGAGATACCCAGTGGACACTCATCTTAATATGGGAAGGAGAAAAAGAAGGATGCAGCTATTTCAGGCCTTCCGAAGATATTCATTCAGTCAACAAATATTTACATGCCGTATTAGTTTGCTCACACTGCCATAACAAAATACCATCGACTGGGTTGCATAAACAGCAGAAATTTACTTTCTCATAGTCTGAAGGCTAGAAGCCCAAGATCAAGATGCTGGCAGGGTTAGTTTCTCCTGAGGCCTCCCTCTTACTGTTTCTTCACACAGTCATCCGTCTAAGAGTGTGAGTTCAAGACATCTCCTTGTGTATCCAAATTTCCTCCTCTTACCAAGACACCAGTCAGATTAGGGCCCATGCTAACTTAACTCATTGAAACCCTATCTCAAAATATAACTACATCTGAGGTTCTAGGGGTAAGGGCTTCAGCATAAAAAGTTCGGAAGGATACAATTCGACCCATCATTTGCCTGCTGTGTGCCACACCTTTTTTTTTTTTTTTTTAGGTAAAAGGGCTATCAGTTCAGTTCAGTCACTCAGTCGTGTCCGGCTCTTTGCGACCCCATGAATCGCATCACGCCAGGCCTCCCTGTCCATCACCAGCTCCCAGAATTCACTCAAACTCACGTCCATTGAGTCCGTGATACCATCCAGCCATCTCATCCTCTGTCGTCCCCTTCTCCTCCTGCCCCCAATCCCTCCCAGCATCAGAGTCTTTTCCAATGAGTCAACTCTTCACATGAGGTGGCCAAAGTATTGGAGTTTCAGCTTCAACATCAGTCCTTCCAATGAACACCCAGGACTGATCTCCTTTAAGATGGACTGGTTGGATCTCCTTGCAGTCCAAGGGACTCTCAAGAGTCTTCTCCAACACCACAGTTCAAAAGCATCAATTCTTCGGTGCTCAGCCTTCTTCACAGTCCAACTCTCACCCATACATGACCACTGGAAAAACTATAGCCTTGACTAGACGGACCTTTGTTGGCAAAGTAATGTCTCTGCTTTTTAATATGCTATCTAGGTTGGTCATATCTTTAGAAGTGACCAAAACAGACAAAAAATAAAAATCCCTGCCTTTACATGGGTCAGAGATGGAGGTGGGAGAGAGAGACCATAAACAAACATGTGAATATTTAGTGTGCTTGGTGATAAATGCTAAGGGGTAAAATAGAGCAGCTATAGAGGGTAGGGAGGAGTCAAATGTTAAATATGGTGGTCAAGAAAGACCTCACTGGTAAAGGGTGCTTGAGCAGAAAATGGAAAAGATTGGTGAACATAGATACACAAGTCCTCAACAAAATATGAGCAAACTGTACTCAAGAGCACATTGAAAGGATCGCACACCATGACCAAGTGGGATTTATTGCTGGGATGCAAGGATGGTGCCACATATGCAAATTGATACCACAATGTGATAATGCCACATTAACAAAATAAGGGATAAAAGTCACATGATCATCTCAATAAATGCAGAGAAGCCATTTGACAAAATTCAACACCCTTTGATGATTGAAAAAAAAAAAAACAGCCTCTCAACAGATCAGGTATAGAAGGAATTTACCTCACCTCAACAAAATAAGGCCATGTATGAAAAACTCACAGCTAACATCATACCTGGTGGTGAAAAACTGAAAGATCTCCTTTTTAGATTGGGAGCAAGGCAGGCATGCCCACTTGCCACTTCAATTCAATGCAGCACTAGAAATCCTAGCCAGAATAATTAGGCAAAAGAAAGGAAAACTAAAAAAAAAAAAAGGAAAACTAAAGAAAGACATCCAAATTGGAAAGGAAGTAAAATCACATCTCTTTTGTAGATGGCATGATCTTATAGGTAGAATATGCTAGGCATTCCACTGGAAAACTGTTAGAAATAAAAAGTGAATTCAGTAAAATTGTAGGATATAAAACCAACATACAAAAATCAATTGTATTCTAGAAAACAACAGTCAGAGAAGGAGCTGGACACAGGTGAGTCAGTAGCAATGGCTAGATTACTTGGAGCCTCTAAGGCCTTTAGTCGCCCTGAGACAGGAAACCACGGGAGGTTTGAGCAGAGAGTGATGTGGCCTGACTTGAGATTGAATGTGCTCACTGCACCTGCTGTGTTGAGGACAGACTGAGAGGAGACGGGGGAAGCCAGAGCCCAGTGGGGAGGCTGGTGCCCTCATTCAGATGAGAGATGTCATCCAGATCATGGTGGCTTGGACCACATCACAGTGGAGTGGAGTCAGCAGTGGAGGCATATGAATGGCTTAGGGATTATCTGTTCAGTGGCATAATTCTTTGCCCCCCTTCCTCTCTGTCTGTGTGACCTTGCATTTTGCCGCTGGGTGATATTTCTGGTCAGCAAGCAACAGCAAGACACCCTCTAATAGAAAGACACCACAGCCAAGGAGCTGTGGCTGTGTTAAGTCACTGTGGCTCCTCCAGGAGGGAAGAGCTAGGGGCGCACCCCTACGGTGGGTGTAGACAGGGCCTCCTACTGCCCCTCATGCTGGGATTTAAGACAGAAAGACCCCAGCAGACCCAGATACAGGCTGTGAAGATGTGGATGGATGGCGGTTTCCTACCTTCCTGGAAGCTGGGATTGCCCCAGCTGACCCCAGTGGGCTCAGCACCTGGGTTATTCTGCTTTATGGAAGGAGCCTGCCCATACCAGCAGACCAGGGCAACCAGTGCAGCCTCCGCTCATCAGTGATTAAGATAAATATTTGTTCTGAGAAGCCGGATCACGTGACCCTCAGGTGCTGGCCTAACTCTTGAGTGACTGGGATCACTGGGAATGCTGCATCGCCCAGGGACACCTCTGCTCCCGAGTTTCTACCTAAACACAAACCTGATGCCCAGTTGATTACCCTCGTCCTTTGTCATGTGGGCATATTTGGGCTGGCCTTTTCCTCAGCAGTGTTGCAGCCCTTGAACCGTGCAAGTATAGAGCCCTGGAGAGGGGGTGCGGCAGTCACCTGCTCATCCCAGCCCCCGATTTCTCCTAATTCCTTCCCCCCACCTTTCATTCTCCAGACCACCTCCCCTGTAGGATAGAATCGGTCAGCATGCTCTGGGTCAGTGCCAGAAACGCCACTGTGAGCATTTCATCTCTAATTTTGGGCTTTGGGTCCCAGACTGTGCAAAAGGATTCAGCTTTCTGTAGTCGTTCACTTTTTAGGGAGTAAAGATTCCACCTTCTGGTTTTGATGGGGGTGAGAGGAATAAAGGTGTACAGGGATATCCCTGGTGTACAGGGATAAAGTCAAGCCCGGGAATACCAATGGGGAGTTGCTGGTGGGCAAAAGCATGACCTTTCTTTGGTGGGGCAGCCCTGGGAAATGGCTTCTGGAATAATACTCACAGCGTGTTATTGAAGGCATCTTCGGTGAAAGTTTCAGTAAAAATCTCTCTCTTGAATCCGTTTCTTATCTCTGGGGACTTGATGGAGATGTTGCGACTATTAAGCAACTTTGTTTAAGGGAAACATAACTCTTTTAGCTGTGATTTTTTTCAAGAATACAGACGTAGGCACTGGGTTTCAAAGCAGGGGCCTATATAAAATGAACACATAGTGTTCTCTAAAACAAACATCCTCCGGTAAATGAATTCCTGCTCTGCTGCATGCATTCTTCCCATTGGCCACCAGAGGGCACTCAACCCTTCACCAGGAGATGCTAAAGTCGACCCCCTTTGGATAATTTACTCACCCAGCACCTTCCCCGGCTTGAAGCTGTATTTGGCGAAGCAGGGCAAGGTTTGCCAGCTACTGTCAACTGAAAAGGAAGGGCATATAAACGGTGTCAGGAGAAATTGCTGCCTGTTACTAGAGAAAATACAAATATATTTATATGAACCCACTAGGATATCCAGTAGCAGTCTCTGCGGTCACCTTTGTTTAGAGTCACATTGCCACAGAAAGCAACGGTGCACCATGCTTTACTGTTCCTTCAAGCAGTCTTCATTTTCCCTACTCTGTACATTAAGGAATGTTTGGTACCTTGACACATCAAAAAGAGAGAAAAAAGTGAGTGTCCTTAAGGTTTACAGTGTATCAGTTAGCAGGAACCTAAGGCCAGGCTTGGCTACAGGTGGAAAGTAGCAAATGTTCAAATGTGAATTGAATAAGCATAATCTTTAAGAGGGCCCCCTTCTCCTCACTAACACTTGCTAGCACCGCAATCACCATGTTCCACCTGATGTCTTCTGAGCCACGTTCATTTTCTTTTTTCAACTGGACTCAACTTAGCTGGCGGACTTCTCAGGTGGCTCAGTGGTAAAGAATCCACCTGGCAGTGCAGGAGATACAGTAGACGTGGGTTCAGTCCCTGGGTCGGGAAGATCCCCTGAAGAAGGAAGTGGCAACCTGCTCCAGTATCCTTGCCTGGAAAATCCCATGGACAGAAGAGCCTGGTGGGCTGCAGTCTGTGGGTTAGCAAAGAGTCAGACACGACTTATCGAATAAACCACCACCATCACAACTAAGCTGGCGTTAAGTACCACAAGTACTTAATGCAAGTGGCACATAACAAGTGTGATTTATGGCCTCATTGATATTTGTGAGGACAGAAGTCATTGACAGGAAGTCAGCCTTAAGAGTGAGAAGTAGCAATGGCCAAAATATCCAACGCCTGTTACTGCTGCTGCTGCTAAGTCGCTTCAATCGTGTCCGACTCTGTGCGACCCCATAGACGGAAGCCCACCAGGCTCCCCCATCCCTGGGATTCTCCAGGCAAGAACACTGGAGTGGGTTGCCATTTCCTTCTCCAATGCATGAAAGTGAAAAGCGAAAGTGAAGTCACTCAGTCGTGTCCGACTCTTAGCAACCCCATGGACTGCAGCCTACCAGGCTCCTCCGCCCATGGGATTTTCCAGGCAAGAGTACTGGAGTGGGGTGCCATTGCCTTCTCCAAATGCCTGTTACTGGAGAAAAGTAAAAGTTTCCAAAATGGAAACTTCAAATTTTACTATTTACACTGCCAGAGAGTTAATACAAGCAACTTGTATTAACACAGCCAATATTTCTGTTTTTAATTATTCACACATAATCATTAGGTGCCATTCTGCTAAATCATTAGTTCAAGGAGTCAAAATAAACTCCTCCCCCACAAAGTACTCCTGCCAGAAATGCTAAATCTAATCAGGTGTTTGGCCCTTACTGCATTCAAGAAATACAGAGATAGGACTTCGCTGGTGGTCCAGTGGTTAAGAATCCACCTGTCAATACAGGGGACACAGGTTCAGTCCCTGATCCGGGAAGATCCCATATGCCGTGGAGCAGCTGACCCTGTGCCCAACTGCTGAGTCCATGTACTGCAACCACTGAAAGCCGAGTGCCTAGAGCCCGTGATCCACAAGAGAGGTCACTGCAATGACAAGCCCACACACCTCAGTGAGGAGTAGCTCCCACTCACTGCAAGTAGAGACAGCCCACATGCAGCAAGGAAGACCCAGCACAGCCAAAAATAATGAATAAATCAGTCAGGGGTAGAGGATCGAGGTGAATAAAATCACAAGAAACCCATCCTGGTCTGTTCCAGAGGTCCAAGTTACGGGGGCGGGAGGAAGAATCGTTCTGTAATAGCGATTAAAGAGACGGAACAACCAAGCACAGTGAATAAATCTTGATTGGATCGTGGCTTCAGAAAATGATAACAATTAAAGCATTTTTATGACATGTGACAATAGGACAATTTAAATAGGTATGGGCATGCAGTGCGGGTAGGAATTTAGAGCATTTTCTCAAGTGTGTCCGTGGCCCTGTAGGCAGGGGAATGCCCTAGGCCTTAGGAGATACATACTGAGGTACCTAGCAGTGACGTTCACGATGACCTCAGCTTATTTAATTGAAATATAGTTGATTTAAAATATGAAAGTTTCACATGCACAACATAGTGATTCAGTATTTTTATAGACTGAGCTTGCGCTTAGTCGCTCAGTCGTGTCTGACTCTTTGCGACCCCATGGACTGTAGCCCGCCAGACTCCTCTGCCCATGGGGATTCTCCAGGCAAGAATACTGGAGTGGGTTGCCATGCCCTCCTCCAGGGGTCTTCCCAACCCAGCGATGGAACCCAGGTCTCCTGCACTGCAGGCGGATTCTTTACCATCTGAGCCACCAGTGAAGCCCCTGCTTTTCTTTCCATTTAAACTTATTACAAAATAGTGGCTGTATATCCTTATGCTGTATAATATACCCTTTTTGCTAATTTTTTTAATAAAGTAGTTTGTAGCTCTTAACCCCCTACCCTTTTTTGCCCCTCCCCCTTTCCTCTCCCCACTGGTAACCACTAGTTTGGTTTCTATATCTGTGAGTCTGTTTCTGTTTTGTTAGATTTACTCATTTACTTCATTTTTTAATTTCCACATATAAATGATGTCATACAGTATTTTTCTTTCTCAATGGGACATATTTCACTAAACATAATACCCTCTAGGTCCATCCGCATTGTTGTAAATGGCCGAATTTCATTCTTTTTTAAAGGATGAGCAATATTCCACTGCATGGGTGTATATATAGATAGATAGATAGATAGATAGATAGATTCCATTGTATATACACACACCCCCAACATCTTCTTTATCCATTCATCTGTTGATGGGCACATGGTTGCTTCCACATCTTGGCTGTTCTAAATGATGCTGCTATGAACACTGACCTGCATATATCTTTTTAAATAGGTGTTTTCATTTTCTTCAGATATAATACCCAGGAGTGGAATCTGTGGATCACATGGTAGCTATATTTTTATTTTCTTGAGGACTTGCCACTACTTTCCATAGTGGACTATGGCTCCATTTGGTCCACATCTTTGCCAACATCTGTCATTTGTAGACTTTTTGAAGACTGCCATTCTGACGGGTGTGAGGTGATACCTCATGGTGGTTTTGATTTGCATTTCTCTCATGATTAGCTACAGCAAGCATATTTTCATTTGCCTGTTGGCCATCTGTATATCTTCTTTGGGAAAATGTCTATTCAGGTATTCTGTCCATTTTTAAAAATCAGGTTGTTTGTTTTCATATAGAGTTTTATGAGCAGTTTTATCCGTCTCATCTACAAACATTTTTTCCCATTGAGTAGGTTGCCTTTTGTTGATCGTTTCCTTTAATGAGCAACAGTTCTCAAATTTAACAAATTTAGGTCCCATTTGTTTATAGTTTGCTTTTGTTTCTTTTGCCTTAGAGACAGATCCAAAAAATATCGCTACAATTTGTGTCAAAGGATATTCTGCCTATATTCTCTTCCAGGAGTCTTATGGTTTCAGGTTTTACCTTTAGGTCTTTAATCCACTTTGAGTCTTTTTGTGTATACGGTGTGAGAAAGTGTTCTATTATCAGACGTTTACATGCAGCTGTCCTCTTTTCCCAGAACCACACATTGAAGAGATCGTCTTTACTCCAGTGTATATATTCATGCCTCCTTTGTCACAGACTAACTGACCATTTTATACTGTTCATCAGGTTCTCATAGCAAGAATTGATCATTAGTGTGTGCATTTATTTATGGCTCTCTATTCTGTTCCATTGATCTCTGCATCTGTTTTTGTTTTTTTTTTTGGTGCTGGTACCATGGTGTTTTGATTACTGTAACTTCATTGTATAGTCTGAAGTCGGGGAGCATGATACCTCCAACTTTCTTCTTTTTTCTCAAATTTGCTTTGGCAGTCCAGGGTTTTCTGAGGTTCTATAAAGAAGCCACTCTGGGTCCAAGCCACCTTTGTCCCTCACAACGGAGCTCTCCCCTTGGCCTCTGCAGCCCTCCCCCTTCTGTGGAACTGTGCTGCAGAGCGGGCAGGGCCGGTGTGGACGCTCAGCTTAGGCTGAGCTGAGTGCCAGGGTGAGTGCAAGAAACCTGCTAGTACCCTAGGCAGTGTCAGTCTGCCCTCTCTGCCCTGTTTTGGGAGCAAGCAAGCTTGTATGCAGTCCTCACAGGTGGAGGCCAGGCTTCCCACAGCCTACCTGTTAGCCCTACCAGCCTTCCAGCCAGCCAAATGGACTCATCTTCCTGGAGTCAGACCCACTCCCCCAGGGCTGGTGTGGCCAATATGTGGCTCAAACTGCTTCCTCCCCAGGGAGGCTCTCAGCCCATGTAACCCCCTCCTCTTCTGAGTCCTCTCCCAGGGGCATTTTTTACAGCCTTGATTGAACAAATCTTTCTGCCAATTTCCGGTTTTCAGTGAGAATCGCTCCACATGTGGATGTATTTGATGTATTTGTGGGGGGAGGTGAGTTCCCCATCTGCCATCTTGGTCTTCCTCTGCAACTTATTTTTCAATGATTTGGGAGGAAAAAAATTAGACAGTAAAAGGAAATACAGCAGAACTCTTACACCATTAATACGCTGTTGAACCTGGGTGGTGAGTTTAAGGATAGTCCTTTTACTCTACTTTTCTGTATGACTGAAAATTTTCATAATAGAAAGTTGGGACATAGAAATGAGAGTCACACATCATTTACTTTGGGTGGCAGACTCTCAAAATCATTGGGACTTCTTGGTTTTCACAGGTCTCTATTTACCTATTGTAAGAAAGAAAGGCATCTGTGTCAGGAACGGTACTTTGCCCACAGCAGACCCTGAATTATCAATATTTATTAATGGATGAATATTGCTTTCTCTTTTCGTTTTTTCCTTTTCTGAAATCTACCACGCTGGCTAAAACTAACCTTGAGCCTTTATCATCTCTCCAAATGCTTTGAAACTGCAGAGTGAGGTGATTTTGCATACAATGCCAGTCAGAGAACAGGAGTTCTTGCGGGTGGTGGACTAGCCAGGAGCACGCTGAGAGAGTGGGTGGTTATTTGCAGCGTCATGCCACGTTCAAAGCACTTTTTGGTTTATGAAAGAAAATCAGTTCTCTTCTGGCCCTCTCTGAACTGCAGTGTTGTATATCGATTGCTTTTCCTGAAGGTGTAAACACTCAGAGTAGTATTTACTCTGTTATTTACTGACACAGTAGTCTGTCAGCTACTCGGATTTAGATTTGAAATATTGTATTCTCTAAAATTCATCTATCTATTTTATCTATCCAATAATCCAACCATCCACTCACTCATTTATTCATGAGTCAGGAGTTTTAGTAACTAGGTCAGGGAAGAAAATGGGATGCAACCCAAAACTAGAAGCACATTTGTGATGTTATAAGCGAAATTGTCATGATCAGTGAGGATGTAGAAAGGATAAAAGCCACACCATCCTCTATAGCAGTTTCTCAAATTTAAATCATTGTCAAAAATTCATGATTTCTGCCATATCTGAGGATCATTAACTAATAATACTTAATATCCTCCCTTCAACCTACTCACTTTAAAAAAGAGATTACTGTGGTCTCAGCCTACACGTTCCTATCCATAAAGTCTTGGCAGTGATGTGTTGTTGCATTTTTCTCTGATGTATTAAAATAAATGCAGTTATATAATCAGCTCATGTATCTTTAACAATAATCATGTAAACGGTGATATACATACCATCTTATATAGGAATCTGCCTTTCAGAAAAGGATTTAGGAGGTAAATGGAGTGAGCTTAAAATACTGGTTCATGTTTATGAAATACACATTTCAACTAACCATCATTTGGCCCTTTCCTTCTGTTCAGGCCTTCCTTTAGTAGTAGATCAGTGATCTAAACTGGCTTTGTACAGTTAATTTCCCAGAGACCAAAAGAAAAATGGACTCAGTGAATATTTTGCTTGTTAGAACATGAGCAGGAGTCTTGACTACTCATAGAGATCACATGTCTACGGAGGTCCCGGTGCAAGAATTCTTTTTAAATAATTTAAAATTCTTTAAATGTGTTTTAAATTTATTATTTATTTGTTGGCTATGTGGCATGCAGGATCCTAGTTCCCCAACCAGGGACCAAACTCATGCCCCCTGCATTGGGAGCATGGAGTCTTAACCATGGGCCACCAGGCGAGTCCCAAGAATTCATCTTTTGACACAAATATCAGATATGCTCCAAAAGTTTAGACTAATGAATAAAATATGAAGTGATTAAAAATGTTTTACAAGTAAGGTTTAGGGTCAGTAGCTTTTTAATTTTTTCTTAGTACTTATATTTTAGTCTTGAAGAAATGGTACCTCAAGGCTACCTTTTCATTTCCCTTTAAATAAATCATCCTTATTTTCATAATCAGCTCCTTTCTTGGTGCAGATCTCGGGGCATGCAGGTTGGTCGGTATTTTAAATATACTGTAGTTGCTTCTAAAGGAAATCAGTCGTTAATATACATTGGAAGGACTGATGCTGAAGCTGAAACTCCACTACTTTGGCCACTTGATGTGAAGAACTGACTCACTGGAAAATATCCTGATGCTGGAAAAGACTGAAGGCAGGAGAAGGGGATGACAGAGGATGAGAGGCTTGGATGGCATCACTGACTGGATGGACATGAGTTTGTGCAAGCTCTGGGAGCTTGGTGATGGACAGGAAAGCCTGGCGTGCTGCAGTCCATGGGGTCGCAAAGAGTCGGACACAGCTGAGCGACTGAACTGAACTGAGTTGCTTCTGCCCTTCATTTGTTAAGGATCTGTTTCATACCCACCACACGCAGGCATTGCTCTGGATGCTCGGGAGGCCAGGAACAATGAAACAGACATGGTGCCTGCTTCACGGAGCTTACTGTATAGTATATAGATAGATACTAACAAGTCATCTCCCACATAGACAGAAAATTGCCCTCAGGAAGTGGTGTTTGAGCAGAGACGTGTTGTTTAGCCACTGTGTCCCGACTCTGAGAAAAGGGCGGTGCAGGCAAAGGGAACACCCAAGCGCCCTCTTGTGGTGGGGCAGACTGGGAGAGCATCACATGTCCAAGGAATTAAAAGAATGTGAGTGGCTGGAGTCTGGGGCCTATGGGGCTGGACGGATAGGCCCTGCCATGCAAGGTCCACAGTGACTATATTGCCCCAAGAACAGGAAACCACTGAAGGGCAAGACTCAACAAAAATCAAGGCTCTGTTAGCCATGAAGAAGGGGGAAATAGTTAACAATACAGGCAAGAGAACGTAAAGAAACACCTCCAAACATCTCCCCATTGCTCCACCCCTGCAAACAGCATGGCTTTTACTGTTTCTCATCTTAGTGAAAGTCCTCACCATTCATCCAGTAGCTCAGGTCAAAATCTGGGCTTCATCCATGACACACCCGTCTTCATCCCCGTATCTAATCCACGGGCAAGTCCTGTCCATCTACCTCTTGACTATCTGAACTCATTCATTCCTCCATCTTCACCGTCAAATTCATGCAGCTGTGTCTTGCTGAACTACTGCAACGTTTTCCCATGTGTTCTTGTGACCCCCCCACCCCCACCCCCCGGTCTGTTCTCCCGGCAAAGCTGTTGTTGTTCAGTGACTCAGTCATGTTGGATTCTGTGACCCCTTGGGCTATAGCCCGCCAGGCTCCTCTATCCATGGGATTTTCCAGGCAAGAATACTAGAGTGGGTTGCCATTTCCTTCTCCATGGGCCTTTTCAAAATACAAACCAATCATGTCACTCCTCTGCCTAAAGGCCAGGGATCCAGGGTAAATCTTGCTGAGGCCCTAGCCAATCATGGCAGACTCATTCCACTTGACCTTGATTGGTTTCATTGTGGGCAGAGACCAGCGCGTGACTTGTTTCTGGTCACTGAAAGGAGAGCATTGCTTCTGAGGAGCTTCTGGGAAAGGTATCTTTGCTCAGTGAAAGAGACCCCTGGAAGAAACAGATGTTCTCTGTTTTGTTAGCCATTGTCACACCTGGGTGTGTCTAAGGAACCATTCCAGGCACTGGAAGGAAAGCAGTGCCTGAAGTCCAGACTGCCACCACTGGACCCTGCCCTCCCATATGAGGCAAATCTCCTTGCTATGCAAGTCGATTTGAGTTGGATTTTCTGGCATGTGCAGCTGTAAGGATTCTGATACATGTCTGAGGCATCCAGTGCCAAATGGATGCTGAAGCTCAGTGGAGAGGTCTGAGCTGGAGAAATATATGTGAGTCCTTGGTGAAGCTTAGGGAAAAGATGTCAAGAAGGGTAGAAGGTAGGAGCAGAAAAAATTTTAGGAAAGAATGATGAGACTGCCAAGAAGTTGAGGAGGGACTGGGTCAGAGAGGTGCCAAGGGAGATCACCTGTGGCCAGGACAAAGGACTTCCTGCTTATCTTCCTCTTTATATTGACTGGGACTAATAGTAAGGGCATTACAACATTCCCCAGTGTACTTTAACTGGACAAACGGAAGTGGTTCAGGAATGTTCACTAGAGGAGGAAGTTGGATTTAAGAACCAACCCTTGGGATTAGGAGCGTTTGGCTGTCTGCCATTTAACAAGAAGGTCATTTTACCAGAATGTGAAAGGCCACCAAAAATTGAACAAAACAGCCAGATGAGAGAACATTTCTCCTCTTCTGAGTATAAGATCCTGAGTTAGGTGGGGATTGGAAAAGCACCCCAAGAAGAGGCACCATTATAAGAAAAGCCTCGGAGGTGTGAAAACCAAGGGCAACCGCCACAGAATGAGGCCGGAGAGAAACGTGGGAAGTGAGATGGGAATATGGGAATGAGGCCAGCACGGGCTGTGCCTTGTGAATGAGGCTGCGTTTAGACTTTATTCAGTCTGAAACGACTCCCGTGAAAGGAGATAGATGAAAGGAGTTAGATGTGGTGAAGACGTTCCAGGTCACCTTTGTTAGGTAAAAAAATAAAAATTTAAAAATCAGAGGACCGGGAGCTTCGTTACCGTGCAAGAGGTTCCCAAACTTCAAGGCGTACCTGAATCGCCAGAGGAACTTACAACAAATGTAAATTCCTGGTACTCATCGCCCCTTGGATTCGGATTTTATAGGTCAGGTCCGATAGGTACACTTTTAAAAAGCCCTTCTGGCAGCTAGGCTACTGCCAAGGGGTGACTTGGGAGTTTAGTCCCGTTTTCTGTACCTATGCGCTCCTCCATTCTTTGACACAGAAAACGGGCATTTCTCAAGGATACACCAAGCGTTCTCCTAAGTTCTCCCAACCTGACAGCCGCCCCAGCCCCTCCCACTGCGGGCCGGCCAGACCCGAGTGGGCCCGACGTGGCGGTCTCCGGCCTGGCGGCGCAGCCGGAGCCCGAGGGACGAGCGAGGGCGGGCACCGGGGCGGTCGGGCGGCGGCCGGAACCGCCCCCAGGCTACTTGTTCGGGACCCCGGCTCCGCGAACCTACCCAGCCCTGACTCAGGCTTGGGAAACCCGCAGTCACAGCCTTCCGGACTAGCAGCGGCAGCCACGCACAGGCCCGTGGGCGGGTCTCCATGGTGACTGGCAGACACTGTGACCAATTATGTCCGGGCACTTGTTTCCGCCCCTCCCCCCTAAAAACAACCCCCCTCCCCCAAAGGGACCGATACTTCCGTGACTGACATTTCTCTCCGGGCGCTGTTACGTAAGGGGAGGGTCAAGCGCGGCTCCACCCGAGTCGAGCAGATTTGATTGGCAGGACCTAGAGCCACCGCCCCAACGCCTCCGGAAGAACGTTTTTGATCGACAAGTATAGGAACCACTCGCGCCGCGAGGCTGGGCGGAAGCATCCGGGCCCTGGGGCTGGGGCTGAGGGGCGGAGCCGGAGGCTAAGAACAGGGCCGGGCGGGGCGGAGAGTAGGCAGGGGCTGGGCTGGCGCTGCGGCCAGAGATGCTGTGGGACTGCGACGGCGCTCGGCCGCTGGGAGCACTGCATTGAAAACACCGAGGTGAGGTGCGCTGCCAGGCTGTGGTAGGTGCGCGAGGGCCGTGGAGTCCTCAGACCCGGGCCGCCAGCGTCCTCAGGCCCGGCATTTGTGTGCTCTGCCAGGGGTTCTAGACTGTAGCGACGGCGGCCGCGCTGGGACACGGGGGCGGGGCCGGGCACCTGTCCGCGTTTGCAGGCACCTGCTGCGCCGGCCGCCGCCGACCCCGGGGCCTGGCACTGGGGGCTGACCGGGAGCCGGGCCGGGCCGGCCTGAGGAGGGGAGGCGGGCCGTGCCGGCTCGCCCCGTCCGGGGCCTTCCCTCGTTGCCCGGCTCCGTCCCTGCTTCCAGCTTGAGGGTAGCGTCCGAGGACCGCAGTCCCCTCACCCGAGCTAACAGCGAGGTCAGGGTTTGGCTCCTGCCTTACATCATCCCGAGACAGGTTTGTCCAGATTCCCTACGTGCGCGGAGATGGGTTTACGCCCCGGGCGAGGGTGCCCGTCCCAGCTGTCCCCAGAGATCCGGGACCGAGGCAGTTTTCATCTTTTCCCTGGGTCGTCCTCTGCCACCTCTTAACGTGTGATTTAAGTCTGATCGGGATGATGTGCCTGTTTAGGCATAGAATGTAGCACCGCCCTTCTCAAGTTTTGGCTCAGTACACGTGCAGATAATTCGTATAGGGCTAAGCTACGACTTCTCAGCTGTATGGCATTAAGAGACAGTCCTTTGTGGTTTGGACGACCAGATCAGCAGAAATGTTTAAATTGTTTCGGAATGACTAGGACCTGTCCTGTGTTTTCTTCCATCCATGTCACATCTGTTGGAAAAATGCTGTACCTGCCCAGTAGACATCTATTAAATGATGTAGTTACTCCTGAAAAGCGTGCTGCGGTTTCTCTAGGTGATTATGTCGTTGCTGGAAACAAAGGCAGCAGTAGACAATACCTCCTTCTTAAAGACAGGAGGAACCTGGGGGTAAGTTTGATTAATATTTGATTCTTAAAGGCAAAGTCATAGAATTACTAGGTATTAGACTTGGAAGAGACCTTACAGGTGAGTAATCCACTCCAGTCAATTGACGTGGTGGTGAGCGCTGTGTCCCAGGGGAACAGGGTTCCCCTGTCAAATTAGGCCTGACCTAGATGGCGGGTGGGTGCTGCCCGTTACTCTGGACCTGAAAACCATGTTTTCATTTGCACCAAACAGGAACATTTACCCCCACTACAGTTTTGGTGCCCTGCCATTTTGGCTTGTATAATAGTCACCAGGTTTGCAGAGAGCTCTCAGCAATACGTTGCTACTTACTGGGTTTAAGTCATTAGGTAAGTGGAAGAACCAGAACCCACATTCTTTCTGATTTAATTATTGGGTGGCACTGTATCTTGGAAAGCAGAACAGCCGAAATGGGCACTGGCAGGATAAGAGACCCACCTGTGTATGAAAGAAAACAAATTTTTGCTGAACGGGGGACATTTGGCACATCCTACTCTAATGACTTGCTTATAAATTTGGTAAAATACTGTTTAAACTCTGACCCTTTTCACCTTCAGCCTTTTGATTGGTGCAAGTAGGAACTGAGCAGAGCTCTGTTTTAAACATGATGGAGCCTGGGGGGAATGTCACCAGAGCAGACAAGCTGCTGTCCTTTCAGCTCCACTTGCTGCTTCTCCCTTGTATTGTTAGGAAATGACCCACTGGCTTTGTGACCTTTAAGACAGGGTTTCTTATCCACTTCATGAAGCTTTGGTAGATGTGTGTTTGTGAAAGGTCTCTTTGGCCCCCTTCTGTTGCTTTTGGACATATTGCTTGGCAATTCCTTAAATGCATAATGCTGCTGTTTCCACACTTGAAGCAGTTGAAAAGATCAGGTTTTTCTGTGTGTGTATGTGGATGGTCCCAACAGGATCCAGTTTTCTCTCTGTGTCTCTCATGCTTTGCTTTTGGTTGCCAGTTTTACTGGAGAGAATCATTCTGTATTTAAGACACTTGTTTAAGACACGCTTAAATCACCTCCCATGGATCTTCAATTCCCATAACCCTGAGAACTTTTGTGTCTGTGGGTACAGTGCATTCTGAACCTGGCTTTCCCAGCAATCAAATGCCTAGATATTCTGCTAGTAGCAACTGTTTAGTCCATATCTTCTGCACTGCTGGCACCAGAGCTGAACTGTGTCACTGAATATTCTGAATCCTGGCCAAAGACTCAGTACACAGATTCCTGTCGGCATTTAAAGATGGGAAAGAAATTGGAGTCAGAAGAGGGAGGGGGTGTAGAAGGAAACTGTTTCTGAAGACTTTCTTCCCTAGGTTTTTATAACTGCATATTATATAACATTCTATTGTATTTCTGTTTAGAGGTTCAGGTTTAGCTCTTAACTATTTCAGAAGTCTTAACTGTTGGTATAAGTATGTTTCTCTGTTTTCCCATCTCATTTTAAGGTGAAGTGAATTCTGAGGCTAGAAGAATTTGATGACACAGACCGCTGAATTTCTTTGTTTGGAGCACACGTTATGAACCCTTTCTGGAGCATGTCTACAAGCTCTGTACGCAAAGTAGGTATAATTGATGAACTTAGGGAGGAAACCCATTTGTGTCAAAACAGAGGCCAGAGTAATCCATATTAAGGTTGCCTATCGTCTTAGCAGAATTAACTTTGGTTTTTTTAGTTTAGGTTTTACTTTCCAGAAATAACTATTTCATTGATTAAAGTCAGCTTCTGAGACCAAGATCACATCTCAGAAACCATTCTGGTAATCAAAATCCTGTTATTTTGACTTAGGTTATATTCACACATGATCAAATTTGTGACACATATTGTAGGTAGTTTTTCTACAGACTTCAAGATTTCATGGTTAGAAAAGTTTTGGGAAAGGCCAGTCCAGTGTGGTCAAGTCAGACTTGAGAGCACTGGTTTAATTTATCTAACTAAAATATCTTGTAAAATAAAATATGTTTTAGGGAAGCTTAAAATATGCAAACAAAAAGAAAATGTCACCCATAAGTCTATGTCTAAGAATACCCTTGGTAATCTTTTTTTTTTCTGTACCTGATACTGTATACATTTTTAATACAGGTGATGATACAGCCTTTGATGGTCTTGGAGCCAAGGAAATACCTGTGGGGTGGTAGTTTAGTCTCTGAATCATTTAGACCTTTGTCTTTGACTAAGAATGACAGTTTATGCTAATAATAGTCTAAACGTGAAAACATACCAGTTAGGGACCAGATCAAAATCAGACCCATGCGAGTGAGAGAAGAGGCTCATCCTTTGTTTCTAACCAAAGTGCTGACATCAGGGAGTGACTAATTTCAGTCATTACACTATTTGTTTTGAGATGCTTAGCACCCAGCTTCCTACATCTGCGTGCCAGGGCACCTTTCTAATCTGGTCTAATTGTGTAGTAACCCCTTGCCCTCTTTCTGGGGCCTTGAAGAGAAACTCTTTCTTTCTCTGTGTCATGTAAATCCTGTAAATGTTGGCTTTGTTGTCTATAGGATACAGCTGATGAATGGGTTTTTCTAATGGTTTAGGATTGCATCAGCTTGATTCTGCTGTCTATAATAGCTTGCCCACTCAACAGACCTCCAGGTCATCTCAATCACGGTGCTAGAAGGTCCCTATAAGAGTCATTCCAGCTTTTCAGTCAAGGACTAAAGGGCATCACACGTAGCCTTGTGATTTAAGAATCATCCTAACAAATGTTCTCACCACTTCATCTTGAATAGCGGTCTGATGGTGAAGAGAAGACATTAACAGGGGATGTGAAAACCAGTCCTCCACGCACTGCTCCAAAGAAACAGCTGCCTTCTATTCCCAAAAATGCTTTGCCCATAACTAAGCCTACATCTCCTGCCCCAGCAACACAGTCAACAAATGGCACACATGCTTCCTACGGACCTTTCTACCTGGAATACTCCCTTCTTGCAGAATTGTAAGTTCTGAAACTATCCGGCTAAATTTTGAATGACCCTTAAAGGTGAAGAATGAAATTTATTCTGATGGACTCAGTAAACAGCAGCCATTTAATCTTGACAGTTAAACCCATCCCCCTTCAGTATGAGCCTTAACGTATATAGGATGGAATCTATTGCTGGCATGTAATCTTTCTTCACCAAGGCCTCAGTGGTATTATATAAATATCTGCTTCTAAAAGTAACAGTTCTTACTGAGAGCTTGGGTAAGTAAGATTCAAAGACAAATATGTGCTTTAATTTCCATGTCTGTTTTGAAAAGCAAGAGGAGGGAGAAACTGACATTATTAAGCATCTGGGAACTTAATTTTGGTCTACCTTTATATGAGGTGGGGAATTCACCCCCTGAAGAGGTTTTTGTAGGGGGCAGGACGGTGGGAGGGTGGCGATCTATTCTTTCTTGGGTCAGACGCAGCTGGAGGCTGGTGCTCCATTCTGGCGGTCACCCTTAAGAGGCCTCCTAACAGACTGAGAGGCTAGTCCCAGGAGGCAGAGGTCAGGAAGCCTGACCTTAAGAGTCAACAATTGAAGGAACAGGAACCTCTAACTTGGAGAAAACTTAGAAAGTACTTATTAAAGCTGTCTTCATATATTTGAGGCCGATCAATTAGAAAGAGGATTTGAGTTATTCTGTAGGACCCCCAAAGGCAGAAGTAGGCAATTGGGAAGTTTTAAAAGATCTGGGCTCCATGTAAGAACTTGATTAGTCACAGAAGTCACAAATTGGACTGAGGTTGTACCTATCTATAGATTGTGAGGAGATGGGCACCTCTGCATAGTCTGGTAGTGATGAAACAGTGCTTGGCCCATCAGAGGGGCTCAAGCAGTGAATGAGTGCAGATGGCATTTAATTGGTCATTTGTTATATGGGCAGCAAGTTTGGAGAATTAATTCTGAATTTCAGTCATTTAAGAGTGCCTTTGCCCATGAATCTGTTTTAAAAGCATCCTCCAGTGCCCCCTTTCTTTACTAATGTTGTAATGGTCAGAGGGTCTGAGGCCCAGTGTGAATGGCTGAGCATGAGCTGGTAACTTTATAATGGACACCTGTGTTTGAGGCAAGGCAGTGAGTTGGACAGGCTTCTATTGTGGTGGTAAATCTGCTGTATTAGGCCACAAAATCTGCCTTTCTGGCAAACCTCTGTAGGAGATATATCTGCCATCCACACTGCTATTGATGCGCTGAATTTTAGTGATTTAAAAATGGAATAACTACTTTAAAATGATTGAAAAATAAGTATGGTAGCAAATAGGTAATAAAATGTCAACTGAGATCTAATAAGTTTCTTCTCAGTAAAACTGATTGGCAGGTTAATGTGCTTTAAGGCCCTCAGTTCTCGAGGTCTGGTCACAGCATTACTTGTGCAGGCTCCTGGCTCAGCAGCAGGGAACAGAGCAGAACGACCAGGTCCCAGAAGAGCCAGTGCAGCCTGTCTTCCCTTGTTTCAGCTCCCGCTGGCTCCCACGCCAAGGCCTGCAGAGTTCAAGGGCCTGAGTTGGGGGTGAACTCAGGAGCAGAGTACAGTCAGATGCTGCCCATTCACACTTTAAATGACCCCCAAGTGAGGGAAATTCCATGGAATTTTAATATCTTAATTACCTAAAACTACCTTCAAAGAGCTTTTGAATGTGTGTGGGTAAGATCTATTGTCCGTGGTCACAAAAGCAATACTTACAAATGACTCTCACTGACCTAAAACTTGATGTCCAGCATTAACTATGCAGGTTGGCTTCCAAGATGGTGTTTTAGGGAAGCTGATTTCTAGGGGGAAAACTTGACTGTGAATCCCTGCTTGGCTTTCATTTCTAAATCTGGGGCCCTATTTTGGCTGTGCTACTCTGCACGCATATGTTATGAAGCCAGTAGACAGACAGCAGTTAGGGCCAGGTGGGAGACTGATGCCTCCATCTGTGTGGTCAGGGCATCGGCTTCCCTTTGAGAACTGTTCCTTCTTTAAAAAATGAATGTGGGTGGTTTGGTATCTATGTGTCTTTTGCATCCCTACAGTCTCACTATTCTGCTGCTTCTGTTTTAGTACCTTGGTTGTGAAGCAGAAGTTACCAGGTGTCTATGTGCAGCCGTCTTATCGATCTGCATTAAGTAAGAAGCATTCGCTCTTTTTATAGCATGTTTGATTCCGCTGACGCAAACTTAGCCCTTAACTGTTTCTGTTTTGTCCTGCAGTGTGGTTTGGAGTAATATTCATACGGCATGGACTTTATCAAGATGGCGTATTTAAGTTTACAGTTTACATCCCTGATAACTACCCAGATGGTGACTGTCCAGTAAGTTGGGGATACACTCTGGCTTCATTGCTTGCTCAGTGAGGAGGGCTTAACGGGGCTTTCAAAATGTCTTGGTTCTTTTCTGGACCTAATTAATAAGTTTTATGATTTCAGTTTCCCAGAATGTTCTGCCTACTGTGTAGTCCTTGGAGGGGATTTTTTTTTTTTTGCTTTGTTCCATCTTTTGCCATGCTGGCTTCTGCCTTCAGCTTTGCTTGTTTCTCTGTCCAGGGTGTGCCTGTGAGGCTGGATGCTGTGGTATAGCATCTGCCACGTGAGTGGCGTTTGTTACGCTGTGGTGGAAGAGAGCAACTTTCCCTTTGCTTCATTGCAAAATTTACTTTTACAGGAAAATGGTGAAAGTACTTAAGTGTCCCTCTCAAGGCAGCTTTTTGACTTTAAGCAACAAGACTGCCTTGTCCTGAAGCTCCTTTTACAACTTCTGTGTGTGGGTTTCACAAGCTCCACTGCTTCCATTAAAGGCAGTGTCTTTCTCTCACTGTAGCGTTTGGTGTTTGATATTCCTGTCTTTCACCCGCTAGTGGATCCCACCTCAGGTGAACTGGATGTGAAGAGAGCGTTTGCAAAATGGAGGTTAGTAAATAGAGAGTTTCATGTGGTGATGTAAGCCAGCAAGGGGAAGCCTTAGTCACCCCGCTGTGTTTCCCTTTAGGCGGAACCATAATCACATTTGGCAAGTACTGATGTATGCAAGGCGAGTCTTCTACAAGATTGATACGGCAAGCCCCCTAAACCCAGAGGCTGCAGTATTGTATGTTACTCTGCTTTGTCACTTAAGATACATCTGAAAAGTCAGCGAAGGAGGTCATGTTGGTAACCTTTTGATTTAAACTTTTGACACAGGTACGAGAAAGATATTCAGCTTTTTAAAAGTAAAGTGGTTGACAGCGTTAAGGTGTGCACTGCTCGCTTGTTTGACCAACCTAAAATAGAAGACCCCTATGCAATTAGGTGAGTGGTACATTATCCAGATAAGCCGCACTTGGCAATACTGGGCTTGTTTTCCAGGTGGTCTTAAAATGGGGATTTAAAAGGAAAGTGAGTCATCTGCTAGCCTACAACATTTCTAACCTGATTTCTGCTTTACATGGATGACTATGCCAGGAGCAAGCTATTGAGTGACTGCTTTCTCAAAGATCCTGGTAATGTGCTCACTCAAGTGTCAGGACTTTTCCTTCCAATTGGAGCCCCTCTTAAATGGTCATTACCCCATCAACCTACAGATTTGGTGAAAGGAGGGAAACTGATCAGTGTGAGCGAACAGTCTGAATCATGGGTTCCCCGAGCACTGTTAGTGTGTGTTGGGTAAGTGTCTGCAAGAGTGTTGAGAGCTGAAGTGACTTAGCTCTTGGGCAGCGTGGGTGTTGCTGGGAGAGAGGATCGTAGCGTAGTGTTCAAGAGCTTGGGCTCTGCAGTTAGACTGGGTGACATTTGCACTTAATTGGCTTTGGTGACCCTGAGCAGTTACTTAGTTTTACCGTGCCTTGCTTTCTTCATCTGTAATAGGACATCAGGGGCGGTTGCAAGGCTTACATGAGCTAACCCAGGAAAAGTGCTCTCTAAGGGGTAATTATGTGAGAAAATCATTTAGGTAATGTCTGAAACTTACATACTGACAACTGATTAAGACTGTTCCTTGTTAAGTTCTGTTTGGGGAACGGGCTTAAAAATGGTCATTAAATTTAGTGAGCCGTTCTTTAGTGTTTCTCTCTTCCTTAAGCTTTTCTCCATGGAATCCTTCTGTCCATGATGAAGCCAGAGAGAAGATGCTGACTCAGAAAGTAAGTAGATGGCCATTTTAGAAATAGGTTAACTTGCTGTTTCCTTTCTGAAGTGTCTTCACTGGTGACCATTGAGTGTATACAGTGACTTTTGGGGAGACAGATTGGTGCAGTGCTGAAATCTCCTTATCGGTCTGTTTTTTATTGTGCCTAGAAGAAGCCTGAAGAACAGCACAATAAAAGTGTTCATGTTGCTGGCCTGTCATGGGTAAAGCCTGGCTCAGTACAACCTTTCAGTAAAGAAGAGAAAACAGTAGCGACCTAAGAGCTGGTGAATCGGTGCACCACGCACTTTCCTGCTGGACTTCGGCTCCTAAAGCTGGCCAATGGCAAAGGACTGCCTGCAGAGTAAAACGTTGTGAACAGTGGCTGACATCAGTGTTGTCCGTGTATGCTTAGGTTCTAACAGCAAGTTCTGGAAACCTCTCTTTATGTAATGCATTACTTCTGTCAGAAGTGTGTTTAAGGTGGTTATCTAGTTCAGTACTCCAGATTATTGGGGACTTTGAAGCTTACGTATTTTTTTGAATATAATGCTAAAGGTAAGTTGCATTCATTTAAGCTGATGAAGTTAAGCAAAGTTCAACACTATAGTGATTTCTTAATTGGCGGTTTTGGTTGTACATACATTAGGGTGCAGAGATGAAAGGATAGAGAGAGCAGTTTCCATAGCTTATTAGCACTTTTGAGTGGAGGAGCAGTTGAATGAATGAACCTCAGTCTTCAGCTTACTGTGTTACTGATATACAAACTGCTGTCACTGAGGGACATACTAGGTGAGTGAGAGGAAACCAGAACACTTGTTCTTAGGTGTTTTGTTTTGTTTTTTAAGCAAATTACTGTATTTTTCTGGCAGGAGGGAGAAAAAGTGTTAAAACGGTTTCTAATGAAGTCAGAGATTTAAACAATGAATGACTAGTGTATTCTGTAGAGACAATAAATCAATGAATGATTGTTCTTTGTCATTTATGCAGGAAACTACCCTTTTCTCAGTATAACTAAACAAAGATTAATTTATAAATGCTTTATTGAAAAATACACTTATTTTCATATAAAATTACAGTAGCAGTATCTTGAGAGGTTTTATAAATATTTTTGCAGAACACTATTCTAACTGAACAGTGTAAGTTCCATATTTCTTTCAGAGCAATATGAAGTTACCTAGTAACTCTGTTTATACTGATTCAATTTACAATTGAACTTTCTCCCTAATAAGATTATTCATTCAACTTTAAAACTGCTGGAACAATAGTGATTAATAAAGGTATATATAGATAATTCAGTAGCTGTTAAATTAACATTTTCTAATCTGTATAAATGGTACTGTGTACTAATAAAAACCTAAAATTCTCCAATCTATTTTTTTAAACTTCCAGGAACACACCCAAAGATATTTAAAAATACCACCTTAATAAAGACATGTCTTTTTGGATAACTACCTCCTAAAGGAAGAGGTCATAATTTTTCATAATAATCCCCTTAATTCAACTTGATTTAAAATCTTTACTTAGCCAGCTGATCCCTATCAACAAAAATGGAGAATTTAAAACACTTGCCCAAAAGGTAGCTACTGGGGCTTTAACAATTTTAAAAAAGTACAAAAGCATCAAAGAAGATATTAAGCCTAGAAGTTTTGTACTTAATAAAGTTCACATTGTAGAAAGTGCCATCGCAAATATACAGCAAAATCTTGGTTACAAAATCATGCTTTTTACAGCCCTAAAGTGCCACTTCTTATACAAGTTCACTCACACATTGCACACTAATCAAAGACTTGTCACACTGCACCACACCTACTGGGGTAGGGAAGAATTACACAAAGGAGACGGGAGACTTGGACTGGTTACCTGGGACCTCCAAATCTGGGCGCTTTCCCAATTTGTTACCTTTTAGGAATGCAGAAATCTCACACTCCTACCAAGTGTTTCAGGATGAAATGCCAAGTTTCGCTTTTCATGAGGGCCAGGGCTGACCACAAAACAGGAATGAACTGAAATATGGTTCCTCTGCTGGAACACGTTAACAGAGACCTCTTCTACACACGAGTACGCTTCATTCTCTGCAGTACTTGTAATACTTGGAATAGCTTTACCAAAGAGTTAAAAAAATCCAACTGTGTTGGATTCTAGGCAGCCTTGATGGCAAGCACTGCAAGGTAGGAAAAAAGGCAGTTGGGGTAAGTAAAAATATCCTAAGGATACTGGAAGGATTCAGGAAAAGAGCCCCATAATCTAGCATACATGAAATGCTGCTGCTAAACAGAGTTTGTGAAAAGACAGTTTCAATACAACGGACTAACCTCAGTGGGAACCTCGGTCATTAGCTACATCTTGGAGACGACGTAATAAGGCAGAATGATTTTCTGGGCAGATTCTTTTTGCAGGTGATTCACTTCCATCTTCCAAAAGGATCCCTCTCTTTTTGGTTGGAGTTTCTCCTGTCCGTATCATACTGTTAATTTCTCTCAGTCTCTGGTGGCGGAGGTAAAAATAGATATAAAAAGCGTTAAAATTCTAATACACACAGTTCAGTGTAACATCAAAGAACCTCAAATGAGTTAAGTAGTTTACTTTGAAGAGTTTGAACATCTTTATAAGGGAAAGAACTAGCAAATTTTACACCCTTCTGGTTTCACTTCTCAGCTAGCTGAGATGATGACTGACTGGGATAGAGGCAGAGTATTTCTATTTTTTAACAAGTTACATAGCATCACATTGCTATGCCATCTTTAATCAACTTCATACATTTCCATTTTCCTTTTTTAAAAAAGTAACATGACTTTATATAGTATTATGTCCCCTTTTCCCCCAGTCTAGTGTTACTCATTTTTTTAGCAGCCATGAAGTTTCATAGGAGAAGTCTAAATTCTAAAATGCATTATACATCTTCCTCTGAGGAAAGGCAAATTATTTTCTGCATTCTTTGGTTCACACGAGGAACCTGGAGTGAGAAGAATATTGGCAGGGGGCTAGAAAGACTGGTTCTATGTACAGGTGCCTTCAGCACTGAGTTTCCCCAGAGTCCCAGAGGTCGGCTGTTACATTATTTTCGGATAAATTTTTTTTTCACATGCCACTGATTTCATTGTCCATGCTTCCTAGTAGAAAGCATACTGAGCAGATTTTAAATGCATTTGTTTTAGGACATTTCAAACATGGGAATGGAAAAGGATATATAGTGAACCTTCACCTGACCATCACCCTACTTCAGCAATGTTGGCCAGTCTTATTTGATCCATACCTTCATTCACTTATCTCTCAGATGTTTTAAAGCAAATCCTAGATATTTATTTCTTATTCTTAAATAATAAAGGCTTTTCTGAGGCTTAAAACCACCACGGTTTTCTATAATCAGTATATGCATCTTTCCCAAATTTTAACCATTTTAAGCAAGTTTTCCTCTTTCTCCTCTACTCTCTTGCCTCCCGAAAAGTCTGCTCTGCGCTTTCTATCTCTAGTCTCCCACTTACTGGAATGTTCTTACATTGTTAACTATACACTAATTGTATAAGTGGTATTTGTATACATGTATATACAACATATTTTGTATCGTGCAAGTATTAATCGTGTGCCTTACTATATACATAACAATATAGATTAATAACACATTAATACATATAATTTATATACAATACAGTATTTTATACACCATAATTTATATAGTAGGTCCATGACAGTTTAAAAATGAATACTTATTCCCCCCCCGATTCATACAGAATATACCACCTTGTCCTCACCCAATTCCTAAGGACACTTACTGTTACCATTCATTCACTGAACAGATCAGGCTGTGTAGCTTTCTGCTCTTTTGTCTAGGAAGGCACGCATTAGAAATATAATAACGTTCATTAAGTGGGGTTTCAAAAAAATTAAAATGGTATATTATGTACTGTTCAGTCCACATTATGTCGTACACCTTCTCATATCAGTATATACGGATCACATATCTAACTGCTACATAGTATTCTGTGGTAATCTGCATCATAGTTTAATCCAGTGTTAACAATTCCTGAGTTTTAACGGGGGTATTTAGACCATTTATATTTACTTGCTCTTTGTTTGCTGTCTTCTTCCTTTTTTGGCCTTCTTTTGAATTGAATAGTCCTATTCCAATTTATTTTTTCTGTGTAACTTTTTAATCCGTTTGGAACCTAATTTGGTATGGGATGAAAATCTACTAATAGGGAAACAGAGCAATGCTCTCCCCGCCATCTGTCATCAATCTCTCCATGGTACTGACATTGTGTTTTTTAGGAATCTGCATGTGTTTTTCCTGTGCCATTTGTTATCTATGTGTGTTTTCTGAACAGTCTTTATAGGTATCACTTAAGGACCTTTAAGATCTAGCTGCCTCCTTAAGAGTAAGTAACATATGATTCCCAGAGCTCTAGCCTTACTGCCTCAAGGACTTGTTTCCCTTTCTTGTCCACTTTATCCTGGATGCCCTTCCTTCCACACCTCAGCAACCTCCTAATTTTTCATCTGTTAAGGCTTGACTCAAGCTTCCCTACCCACTGCAGACTGAGGCAGATGCTACCACTTAAATCGGTGCTACTGTGCGTATTGTTATAAAATGCCCGTTTCTCCCCTTAGACTAAGAATTCAAAGGACAGAGACAGTTCCTGTCCCAGAGACAGGCACTGAGTAATCCGTCAAGGGATCTGGATTTTCTTTCCCTAACAGAAATTTGGAATTTTAAAGTTTTACAAATGGGACAAAAAAATATAATTCCAGATTTATAGCAGAATGTTCAGATGCGCAAATAGGAAAAAAGGAATGAAAATCCAAACCCCTTTCCCTGTTTCCAACTTGAAAGTTCTCCCCCAAAGCCTTGTTTCCTGCTGCTCTGGGACCACTGGTTGCTCTTCCTTCGTGGATCCCATCACTTGTGTGCGTGCTGAAGGTTTCCCAACAACCCTTAGAATCCCGAGTGTGGGGCTGGTAAAGCCCAAGCTCTACATTAGGCTCACCTTTGAAGGACTGTTGCTGAAGTAGTAGAAAATCTTTTCTCGAGGAGAAAGCATCCCTTCATTTTTATGCGGGGAAATGTAGACGGGATGGTTCTGAGACAACTGTATTCGGCGAGGAGAGCCTGTTCTTACAAATGGATAGGGAGAGAGTGGAGGAGCATCCATCTGTTTAAAAAAAAAATTCTAAGGTAAACGAAATTCCTAACCAGTTACTTTTTTGGGAAAATGGTCATTCTTGCTGAATCAGTGAAGAGGTATAACAAACTAAGTGCTTTATGAATGGTAGATAGTGACGTATTCGGGGCAAAAATTAAATCTAAAGAAAACCATACGTTAGGAATCGGTTAAGTGCTTGCTTTGTGCCACTGTTTTAACCATTTTTAATATATTAGGTCATTTAATCCTCACAACAACACTATAAGCAAAGGACTATTTCTATTTCCATTTTATATAAAGGAAACAATAGGCACAGAGAAAGTTAAATAATTTGCAAGGTCACCAGAGCTGGCAAGTTTGGGGTAATTTCAACTTATGCAGTCTGTCTCATATGACTACTTTGCAGGGAGTCCAATCTTATTCATGTTTAACACTTCACAACAGTAGAAGTTATGTTCATTAAGCAAATTATTTCTGTTAAAGACTTTCTCAGTTTTATTTTACTTAACAAAATAATTATTTGTCAAACTAGTTTACACAGAATTAGCTCAAAAACGTGATTTCTCATTCCTCACAAGTTAAAAAAAAGTATGAAATAATCCTCCTCAGACTTACTGCATTTGCCTGTGAGTACTTCATGGCAAACGTTTTAATCTGTTTGATATAGATGTTGTTGTAGAACTGGATGAGGTCTCCCCTCTCTTCCTCCTCTACATCACTGTTGGCCCCCGTGAGGCGAGTCGGGGTAGGAGGGGCGCTGCTCGGCTGTGGGACTGGCAAGGTGCTGTTGGACCTCATGACAGGACTGGAGTCTCTGCTGGCTGTACCAGGTAGAACAGAAGGTGTTAAACAGGGAGACTGCTGGTGCAGTTTGCTTTTAAAAAGAAACTTCAGGAAGAGGAGGGTGAAAAGCTACCCGTTCTCCTTGTTAAACGGTAGCAAATGGGCCCTCTACACCGAGGAGCAAAGCACAGACAAGGTATTTAGTACTAACTCTGTGTGTGTGCATGTTCAGTTGTGTCCCACTCTTTGCGAATCCACTGGATGTAGCCCACCAGGCTCCTCTGTTCATGGTTTATCCCAGCAAGAATACTTGAGCAGGTTGCCATGCTCCAGGGGGGTCTTCTCACCCCAAGGGTCGAACCGACATCTCCTGCTTTCCTTCATTGGCAGGTGGATTCTTTACCACTCAGCTACCTGGGAAGCCCCACTAACTACTATCATGCTATTAATGTAGCAAGGGCTTGATTAATTGACACCAAGTATTCATTAATTGTAGCAAGTATTCATTAATTGACACCAGTTTTCTAGGACCGAGCCCTGCATTAAGTGGTATAAACCAGCAATTAAGTATGGTATTTCCATAGCATGGTTTCTGTTGACATGCCACATTTTTCTGGAACTCAGGTTAACAAATGCCTGTCCTCCCTAACCTTTTCTAGTACCCCTAAAGAAAAATGTTTATGCACAATGTGTCTCAAAACCATGGAATAAAGGACAACTTTGCTACTAAATTTAGAATTGTTTATTGTTCCAACAAATCTTTTCCCAATAAACTTTTCACAGTTTCTACAACAGTAATTTTAGTAATTCTTTAGTCCTAGACCTAAAAAAAAGAGGAGCTCCTAATTTAGTTGTATACATTCGTAAAGATCCCACTTACTTCTGTCCTTGTTTAGTTCTGTCGGAGAATTCTGATGGCTTCTGCTGTCACTGCTGCCAGAATTTCTTCTCCTTTTCCCTTTTATCAAAACACTTCTATACACCTTTAAACAGAGCAGGAGAAGGCAACAGAACAATATCTACTGAGCACATCCTAGACTATACAACTTTCATGGCATTTAATCCTCACAGTTCCCTACAGTAATAGCTGTCCTACTCAGGGGAGGTTTGTAAATGCAGCCAAGGTTATGTATCAGGGCCTGTCAGGCTTCAACTTCCAAGTGCTGCCTACAATACTATAGAGCAGCAATAATACCTAATTATAAAATCAAGTCATTCTAAGTCAGATACAAAGATCTTACCGACCTATTTCTTCGAGGCAACTATATAGCATTAAAGGTAAAATGGGTTTTAAAATTTCACTTAATGCTATTTTGGTTAAATGTGTAGCACTGTGTGTCCTAAACCAGACTGAATTCAAAGTGACATAGAATCCAAACAGCAGCTTCCTAATTTACATCTATCTTGTAATTATCTGAATTAAAAAGGAATCAAATATTTTACATCATTAACTTTGGGGGAAAAGAGAACTTAAACTAATCAAGATGTGTGGCTGTCAATAATTAAATAAGATTAAGATAGAATCCTATTTTTTATCCTGGAGAAGAGGCTACAGAATCACTTGTAGCCTCTTGTAGTTAATTTTTTTATATGCATCAAAAAGACTTTCATCTTTATTTTCAGCCCTGAGGGAAAATGTAGTTACCTGGCTCCGGGCCTGTGGCTGAGTCCTATAGCAACGCATAATATTCTGGAAGGACTTGTCTTCTTTTGTGACCTGGCAAAGAATAAGGGTACACACTGAGAGTGAATTTGACTTCTAGCCTAATATAGTATGAGATGATTCCTGAACGTGCTCCCCAGTGACACTGGTGAAAATCGCATTAAAAAACAACCATTTAAAGTCTCTGGAAATGTCTCTAAAAAGCATACAACAAATGAAGAACTATATATTCAAGTAAATCTACTAATTCAGTAACAACAGAGGGAATATGTGGTATCTGAATCAAGACCTAGAATAAACCATAGTGACAGAAAATTCATTAGACAAATGAAAAACTAGATTTGAACTGGCAAAGGAAAAGTTTAATAAACCTGAGATGGAATCATTCACAGAACAGAGGATAGAATGAAGAAAAATTAAAAGTGCTTCAGAGAAATGGGGCATACCATTAAGCTCATCAAGGTCACATAATGGGAGTACCAGAAGGAGTGAAGCAGGAAGAAATGTTCAAAGGCTGAAACCTTCCAAATTTATTTAAAAAACATTAGTCTCAGTTCAGTTGCTCAGTCGTGTCTGACTCTTTGTGACCCCATGGACTGCAGCTCGCCAGGCCTCCCTGTCCATCACCAACTTCTGGAGTTTATTCAAACTCATGTCCATTGAGTCAGTGATGCCATCCAACCATCTCATCTTCTGTCGTCCCCTTCTCCCACCTTCAATCTTTTCCAGCATCAGGGTCTTTTCAAATGAGTCAGTTCTTCACATCAGGTGGCCAAAGTTTTGTGAGTATCAGCTTCAGCATCAGTCCTTCCATTGAATATTCAGGACTGATCTCCTTTAGGATGGACTGGTTGGATCTTGTAGTCCAAGGGACTCTCAAGAGTCTCCTCCAACACCACAGTTCAAACGCATCAATTCTTTGGCGCTCAGCTTTCTTTATAGTCCAACTCTCCATACATGACTACTGGAAAAACCATAGCCTTGACCAGACAGACCTTTGTTGGCAAAGTAATGTCTCGGCTTTTTAATACGCTGTCTAGGTTAGTCATAACTTTACTTCCAAGGAGTAAGCACCTTTTAATTTCATGGCTGCAGTCACTATCTGCAGTGATTTTGGAGCCCCAAAAAACAAAGTCTGCCACTGTTTCCACTGTTTCCCCATCCATTTGCCATGAAGTGCTGGGACCAGTTGCCATGATCTTAGTTTTCTGAAGGTTGAGCTTTAAGCCAACTTTTTCACTCTCCTCTTTCACTTTCATCAAGAGGCTTTTTAGTTCTTTACTTTCTGCCAGAAGGGTGGTGTCATCTGCATATCAGGTTATTGATATTTCTCCCAGCAATCTTGATTCAGCTTGTGCATCATCCAGCCCAGCGTTTCTCATGATGTACTCTGCATATAAGTTAAATAAGCAGGGTGACCATATACAGCCTTGACGTACTCCTTTCCCTATTTGGAACCAGTCTGCTGTTCCATGTCCAGTTCTGTTTCTTCCTGACCTGCATACAGATTTCTCAGGAGGCAGGTCAGGTGGTCTGGTATTCCCATCTCTTTCAGAATTTTCCACAGTTTGTGGTGATCCACACAGTCAAAGGCTTTGGCATAGTCAATAAAGCAGAAATAAATGTTTTTCTGGAACTCTCTTGCTTTTTTGATGATCAAACATGTTGGCAATTTGATCTCTGGTTCCTCAGCCTTTACTAAAACCAGCTTGAACATCTGGAAGTTCATGGTTCACATACTGTTGAAGTCTGGCTTGGAGACTTTTGACCATTACTTTGCTAGCGTGTGAGATGAGTGCAATTGTGTGGTAGTTTGAGCATTCTTTGGCCTTGCCTTTCTTTGGGATTGGAATGAAAACTGACCTTTTCCAGTCCTGTGGCCACTGCTGAGTTTCCCAAATTTGCTGGCATATTGAGTGCAGCACTTTCACAACATCATCTTTTAGGATTTGAAATAGCTCTACTGGAATTCCATCACTTCCACTAGCTTTGTTCGTAGTGATGCTTCCTAAGGCCCACTTGACTTCGCATTCCAGAATTTCTGGCTCTAGGTGAGTGATCATACCAAGATCTTTCTTGTACAGTTCTGTGTATTCGTGCCACCTCTTCTTAATATCTTCTGCTTCTGTTAGGTCCATACCATTTCTGTCCTTTATTGAGCCCATCTTTGCATGAAATGTTCCCTTGGTATCTCTAATTTTCTTGAAGAGATCTCTAGTCTTTTCCATTCTATTGTTTTCCTCTATTTCTTTGCTCTGATCATTGATAAGGCTTTCTTATCTTTCCTTGCTATTCTTTGGAACTCTGCATTCAAATGGGTATATCTTTCCTTTTCTCCTTTGCTTTTTGCTTCTCTTCTTTTCACAGCTATTTGTAAGGCCTCCTCAGACAGCTATTTTGCCTTTTTGCATTTCTTTTTCTTGAGGATGGTCTTCATCCCTGTCTCCTGTACAATGTCACAAACCTCCATCCATATTTCATCAGGCACTGTCTATCATATCTAATTCCTTGAATCTATTTCTCACTTCCACCGTATCTCTGGTAAAGGATTTGATTTAGGTCATACCCTGAATGTTCTAGTGGTTTTTCCTACCTTCTTCAATTTAAGTCTGAAATATATCCACAAATTTTAACAAATTCCAAGTAGGACAAATGCAAAGAAACCCAGACACTTAGTAAAAGATTTGAAAGCCAAAGAAGGGGAGACTCTTGAAAGCATCAAGAGAAAAGCAACCTTTTGCTTACTAGGAAACTCTAATAAAGTAACAGATAACTTCTCATTAGAAACTATGGAAGCTATGAAACAGTGTACAGAGTAAAATCTAAGAATCCAGTATGTAACAAAATTATCTTTTGTAAATGAAAGTGAAATGAATACAGTCTCAGCTAAACATAAAGACAGAAAACTTGCTGCCAGCAGAACCATCTTACATGAAAATACTAAAGCAAGTTCTTCAAACTAAAAGTAAGTGACCTCACACAGTAATTCAGCTACACATGAAAAAACAAAGAGCAATGTAAAAATAATTATGTAACTAGAAAGAATACAGAATGTGTATTTCTTCTTAACTGATTTTTTTAATTGTATAAAACAAAATATATACGTGAAGAAATGTGATGTTATATCTCAATAAAGATGGGACCAAAAAAAAGGCAGAGCAAAAATAAAAATATAGAAAACCCTAAAGAAACCACTAGTAAAAAAAGTGTAAAACTCAATACTGAAATTAAAATGCCATATTAGAAAGTATTTACTGCATGCCCATGAAAATGGAAGCAGTCAAGGAGAGGATCTAAAAGACATGAGGCAAAAAACACAAAAAGGAGAATGTCAGACATAAATCCAGTTACAACAATGTTAAATGTGAATGTATTAACACAGTCAAAGGGAGAAATTGTCACATTAGATTAAAAAAAGAGATCCAACTATATACTCCATATACAAAAAGCACTTTAGGTTAAAGCAAACAGATTTAAAAGAAACGGATGGAAAGAAGACATATCATCCAGCAGCAACTCAAGAAAGCTGAGTGGCTATACAAAGATCACACCATAAAATGGACTTTAAAACAAAAAAGTTACTCGAGATAAAGAGGGACATTTCATGATTATGAGGGGTCAATCCATTAGAAAGATCTAACAATTAAAAATATACAGATACCTAATAACAGAGCACTAAAATACATGAAGTAAAAACTGACAAATTAATAGGGAAATAGACAATTCAATAATATTCAGAGTTCAATATCCCACTGGCAATAATGGATTGATCAACTAGACAGAAGATCAACAAAGAAATAGCCTTTATTAAGAAAAAAAAAAAAACACTAAAAAACCTTACATCTATAGATGTAACACCCAACAACAGAATATATATTCTTCCCAAGTGCACTCTGAGCATTGTCCAGGATAGACCACAAGCTAGGCTACAAAACTTCGATAAATTTAAAAGGATTAAAGTAACTAATACAAAGTGTATTTTGGAACCACAGTGGATTGAAACTAGAAATTAACAAATTTGAGAAACTCACAAATACATGGAAATTAAACAACATACCTAGATAACCAGTAAGTCAAAAGACATTAGAGAATGCTTTGAGATGAGTGAAATAAAGACAGAACATACCCTAATTTATGAGATACAGCTAAAGCAGTGCTTAGAGGGAAATCTATAGCTCTTAATGCCCATAGTAAGAAAAAAGAAAGATTAAATTACCTATCCATCCATCTTAAGACACTAAAAAAAAAAGCAAACACAGCCTAGGGAATCCCTGGTAGTTCAGTGATTGGTACTTGGCACTTTCACTGCCAAATGCCTCGGTTCAATCCCTGATCAGAGAACTAAGATCCCACAGGCCGTGTGGCAGAGCCAGGAAAACAAAAAGAACAAAAATAAGCCTCAAGGAAGCTTGAGAAAAAAAAAGAACAAAAGCAGGCAGAAAGAAGGGAATAATAAATATTAGAGCATATAATAATAAGCCAGAAAGTGGTTCTTTGACAAAACCAACAAAATTTTCAGCTAGACTGACCAAAATTTTTAAAGAAGAGTGTCAAATTACTACTGACAAAGAATAAAAAGGACTAAAAGGAATATTATAAACAATGGTGCCAACAAATTAGAAAGCCTGGAGAAAACAAATTCCTTAGAAAAGATACACACTACCAAAACCGATTCTAGAAGGAATAGACAATCTGAATAGACTCATAACCAGGGAAAAAAGAATCATTCAGCAATAAACTACCCACAAAGAAAAGCATAGGCCTGAAATGTCCACTAATCAGAAGGTAAAATATGGTTAAGATAACAATACTCCTTTACTAATCTACAGATTCAACATAATCTCTATCTGAACCCCACCTGACTTCTTTATAACAAGAAGAATAGACAAGTTGATTCTAAAATTCATCAAGAATGTCAAGCAATTTAGACTAGCCAAACCTTGAAGAAAAAAGTTACCGAATTTAAAACTTGGACCATTTGTTTTAAAATGCATAATGTTATGTGAGTTTCACCTTAATAAATTATTTTTAAAAACAAAGATAATGAGTGTTAATGAGAATGTGGAGAAATAAGGACCTTCATATACTATCTGTGGAACTATAAAATGGTGCAGTGACTTCGGAAAACAGTCTGGCAGTTCCTCAAGCAGTTAAAAATGGAGTTTACCACATGACCCAGCAATATGCTCCAAGGTATATACAGAAGAGAAATGAAAAAATGTCCCTGCAGAAACTTGTATACACATGTTCATTAGCAGCATTATTTATAATAGCCCTGAAGTAAAAATAATCTAAATGTCCATCAACTGATGAATGGATAAACAAAATATCATATATTCATACAATGGAATATCATATTCTAAAATTGACTGTGGTACTTGTCACACATATCTATGAATATACTAAAATCCACTGCGCTGTATATTTTAAATGGGTGAATTATTCAGTATGTGAATTTTACCTTAGTAAAGCTGTTAAAAGTGTTCTAAAAGTAAGCAAGTAGCATCTTTTTCCTTTTATATTCCTGATGGTACTCACCTTTGCCATCACATAAATGGCACACATTAACAACTGGTCCAGATGTCTGTCCATCATAAGTTCAGGACACTGAATTATGGAGAATTCAAAGCAGGTCCAGATTTTTTTCCTCAGTTCATCTGAAATATCCAATTTAGCACAAAGATCCCGAAGGCGGACACCTGCTAAGTGATAAACCTAGTAGATAAACAAAAATGTTATATCTCAAACTTTATCTAACCCTTGTATTTCCCGAGTTGTAGACCTGGTGAAGGCATGTGAAAAATTACCTTCCTAAAGAAAAGCGATAAAGAGCTGGTCTTCCTGGGTCTGACACTGCTGCTGGTTAAAGGCAGGCCTTGTTTCGGCTGTGGTCCACCAGGGGAAATCTGTTGAATGGCCACCTGACCAGGGACTTGCAAGGTTGTTCCTGTCACCTGTTGCGAGCTTAAGCTTCCAGCCAGGGCCTGAGCACTGAGGGGCTGGATGGAGCCGGTCACAGCTTGCGCTTGCCCCCCAACATTGACTTGGACTGGGAAGAACGTTATTCCTCCATTCTCATTGGCAATACCTAAAGTTTGTTTCAAAAAAAAAAGCACAAAGAAAATGTTGATAATACCAGATTCTCTGGGCAGAGGTTTCCCATTTTTCCCCTCCCAACCCCTTTCCTAGTCTGCGCTTGTCTCGTATCATCATTCCAGCCAAATCTCAAGTAATAAATGCCAGAGAAGGAACTCAATATCCAATTCTGCCTTCCTTACCTTGTACAGGAATGGTCACTGTTTGTCCATTGTTGGCTGTGACGGTGGCTGTTGCCATGGTGACCAAGGTCTGTCCAGGAACTGGTGTGACAGATACAGCCTCCCCAGATACATTCTGCATGGGGACAGTATTGACTAGAGGCTGCGGGGGAATGCGTCCAGGGGTCCCTCCATCCGTGGGGCTGTCATTCTCCACAAACAGTCGCCTTCTGGTAGAACTGGCTGTTGGGGAGCTGTACCTATCATACAGTGTGGTTGCAGATGATATGCCTAGGGTCAGAAAAAAGAAGAGATCGAACCATTTAACTCAAGGAGACAGATCTGACTTCCATCTAAGATATTATGCTCATAACTAAGTGTTTGAAATACATTATAACTGAAAAACAAAAATTACAGGAATCACATCATAGCTAAATTCAATGGATGAAAATTCAACTGAGTACTATTAAGAGCAAAATTTAAAGGAAGGATTTTTCTCTATTTGTCTCACACTGTTGCTTTTTTCACTATATCTTCTGTTAAATCAAACTAGACTTTTCCCTCCACTACCATGAGGTCTTGATTTAGGGGCATTTTGAATAACTATTTTTCTACCGTATTCAGTTTCTACCTAACACTCAGATAACACGATTTCACTGTAAAGCTACTACTTGATATGAAGACTTGATAGACTTGAAATTACTGTGGTAATATTTGGGGCATTTACTCTCCATTTTATGCATTTTCATCATTGTCATTTTTTACACATAGAAAGTTACTAAAATATAATAATGTTATTCAGTAAAAATGGACGTACATGTTTTAGATTCAATTAAGCTGAGTTTACTATTTAAACAACCTTACTGAGATACGATTCACATATATTTCACCCACTTAGATTGTACAATTCAATGGTTTGGGGTATATTACATCACTGTTTTTTTTTAAGTTGTGATAAAATACATATAATTTGGCATTAAGTATACAATCTAGTGGTATCACATTCACAGAGGGTTTTGCTGATAGCTCAGCTTGTAAAGAACCTGACTGCAATGCAGGAGACCCCCGTGCAATTCCTGGGTTGGGAAGATTCACTGGAGAAGGGATAGGCTACCAACTCCAGGATTCTTGGACTTCCCTAGTGGCTGAGCTGGTAGAAAATCTGTCTGCAATGCAAGAGACCTCGGTTTGATCCCTGGGTTGGGAAGATCCCCTGGAGAAGGGAACAGCTGCCCACTCTAGTATTCTGACCTGGAGAATCACATGGACTGTATAGTCTATGGGGTCGCAAAGAGTTGGACATGACTAAGTGACTTTCACTTACTGTGCAGACCACCACTACCACCACCACCATCTTTCCCCAAAACTTTTTCAACATCCCAAACAGAAACTCTGTTAACCAGAGTAGCTTCATCTGTTGTTAAGTTTGAATCCACAGCAATCTGAATTTTTGAGAATCATCCCTTTCTCTTTTCCATGTCTAGCTGTAAAAACTGCACATGAGTGGGTTTTAAGTATTAAAATATATGTGGGGGGTCAGAAAAGGATTGATAGTATTTCTGACAGACTGTGGCTTAAACATTTCAATTTCTTGATGATACAAAAGCAAACAAATTTACTAGATTTACATTTGGAACAAAGCTGCAGATTTAAGAAGAATACATTAATTATGATCATTATCTCTGGATAAACAAAAAAAGTTCTATTGTATAGCACAGGGAACTATATTCAATATCCTGTGCTAAACTATAATAGAAAAGAATATGAAAAAAAAATATATGTGTATAACTGAGTCACTTTGCTAGATAGCAGAAATTAACACAATATTATAAATCAACTATAGTTCAATACAGTTTTTTTAGTGTTTCAAATTATGATCATTATCTTGTAAAATATTGAAAGACCTCATGAATATGGAAAAGTACAAAAAATGAAGTTTAAAGTGGATAACAAGCAGAAAAAGTTAAGCCATAATGCCTCCTCTTTCAAAAATGAGGAAATTTTCATACAGATCATTCATATCCATTGACAATGCACTGACATAGAGAGATTTCTGATTTTAAAACTGATCTTCTATAGCCAGTGCTTATCAATTACATTAAAAAGTTAATCTAGAAATAATATCCTTCTAATGGCATCTAAGGATTTAGAACTCTCTGGATTTATAGAATTGCTTTTAAAAAAGTAGTTTTATCTGAAGTATGTGTTGCACTTGGCAACTGTTATAAAGAGCTGTCTAAACTGTAACCAGGTGAATAGCAAAACTTCCCTTTGCTGCACCTCAGGGCCAGTAATGCTGTTATGTTAACCAGGGTTAGGTGGCATTGCTCAACTGACAAGAGTCAAAGCTAAACATGCCCGGGAATTCCCTGTGATCTGTGGTTGGGACTTGGAGATTTCACCAATCCTTGGTTCAGTCCTTGGTCAGGGAACTACAATCCCACAAGCAGCAAGGCATGGTCAAAAATTGAAAAACCTGAACACACTCAGGCCATTCAGTCCTCTCAACTCACTGGCTCGTCTATATCTAATTACATCATAGACTCCATCTTTAAGAAACCTTTTCCTGTTTCTTCTGAATTTAAAAGTGATAGATATTCATCTTAAAAATTTTATAGAGATCACCTGGAATTCTATTACCCGACACTAATCATTTATGGTTTGGTTTTTCCATTTCAGCCCTTTTGTGTGTTTATAGGAAAAAATATACTTAAAAAATAGGAATCACAGTAATATATAGCATTCTATCTATTTTAAAAGATACTTATCATACATTTTCCTGTGCTCTTTAACTGATCCACGTGACACTATAATGCATGGGTTATTTTCTTCTATATATATCCTAATAACTTCACTTGTAGTTTTGGATGGAATTTAAATCCCCAAAATACTTCCCCTAGTATTTTAAACTTACTTCTTCCGAGTCCTCCAGTATCAGCACGAACTTCACTCACCCTTCTGGGAGTCAGAGGGGAGCCAGCAATACAAATTTCATCTGCTCTTTCCAGGTTCTGAGGTGGCATGACCTATTAAGAAATACCATTATTCAAAAAAGTTTTTTTTTTAAAAAAAACACCAAAAAATAATAATCTAAGGCAAAAGGAAATTATCTTGGCTCATCAGTTTTTCCACCTAAATAAAATCACCTATCTTTTTCACTTTCATACTGAGTTTAAAAAAAATTCTGGGACTTTCTTGGTGGTGCAGTGGGTAGGAATCTGCCTGCCATCCCTGGTCCAGGAAGATCCCACTTGCCCCCGAGCAATTACTGAAGCCTGTGCACCCTGGAGCCCGTGCTCTGCAACAAGAGAAGTCACCCAACGAGAAGCCTGCACACTGCAACTAGAGAGCAGCCCTTACTTGCAGCAACCAGAGAAAGCCCAAGTGCAGCAATGAAGACCCAGCACAGCCAAAAAAAATAATAAGTAAATCTTTAAAAAAAATTCTGGCAGGTTTAAAAAATTCAAACCTAATAACTGGATACTAAATACAAATTAAACTTCATTACTCATTGGAGAATTAGACAATCAGCCATTTTAAAGTATAGAAACTTGATTAGGAAATCAAGAGAGAACACTGAATTCTTACTCTGTCACTAAAACCTTGGGGCAGTCACTAATCATTTGACTCTTGTTTCCTCGTAGATACAGAGGTGACTGTACCGAATTACACCCAGCTGTTACCCTCCCACACTTACGAGCAAGATGCTAAGTTTAACTGTGGTCAGTGAAAGAGAATTATGAATAGGACAGATGTTGGTAGGCTTTTTGTCACAGAAAGATGTTAAGATCTTTTCACAAACCTCTTCGCATGTGGGAACTCTGTTTTCATTGTCTCTAATCCTGTCCCAGAGCGGAGATTCTGGTTTCCAAGCTAAATGATCCAAGATTTGTTCTTCAATCTGATTAAGGTGTTTTACCACCTCTCTACAAAGGCCATCTTCTGCTCTAATGAATACTTCTATCACCTGAAATGTTTCAAAATGTCTTGGTTTGTTTAGTAATAACTTTTAACCAGAAAATTATTCAAGTGGAAAAGCAAAATGGGCAAATATATTTCAATATTTTTTACATATTTATAGAAACAGAAGTCAATTAATGAAAAATTAAGGTTAAAGAATACTATTTTGAAACAGCTGCTCTTCATTTCATTACCTTATTTAAATTGCAGGTATGAGCCATCTAAAATCTTTTGTACAGTAATACATTTCAAAAATCTTTAAATTAAAAAACATGCTCTATCTACTGAGATTAAGATACATGACTCAAAATGTGATATTTAAAAACTGAAAAGTCTATGCCACTATAAAAATTAGTTTTGACTAGTGTATGAGAAGGCAATGGCACCCCACTCCAGTACTCTTGCCTGGAAAATTCCATGGACAGAGGAGCCTGGTAGGCTCCAGTCCATGGGGTCGCTAAGAGTCGGGCACGACTGAGCGACTTCACTTTCACTTTTCACTTTCATGCATTGGAGAAGGAAATGGCAACCCACTCCAGTGTTCTTGCCTGGAGAATCCCAGGGACAGAGGAGCCTGGTAGGCTCCAGTCCGTGGGGTCACTAAGAGTCGGGCACGACTGAGCGACTTCACTTTCACTTTTCACTTTCATGCATTGGAGAAGGAAATGGCAACCCACTCCAGTGTTCTTGTCTGGAGAATCCCAGGGACAGAGGAGCCTAGTGGGCTGCCGTCTGTGGGGTTGCACAGAGTTGCACATGACTGAAGCAAATTAGCAGCAGCAGTGTATGAGAATTAAGATAAGTTTATATACTAAATCAATATCAAGTGGGAAACCAAATCAGTGCTGTAACTGTGTGCCCCTATATAACATGTGAAAAGTTCTTTTCTGAAAGACACTTTCATTTAATTTTCATAAAATTAAAAAGAAGGTTGCTATCATGATTAGCTAGTGATAATTTGCTACTTTTTATAAACTTTCTTACCTTATAAAAAGAAAGTATTCTAAAAGACTATCAGATAAATGGAGGAATCATATGAAACTTTTATACAAAATAGGTCATACATATTAAAAGAATTTATATAGTTCTTAAGACTCTCCTTTTTCTTCTCTGCTCCCCATTTAGAGTGGAAATTATTAAATATGTAATTTAAAACAGAAGAAATGTACTTCCATATTAAAATGGATTAGATGACTAACAACAAGATGTTACTCTCTTCTACAATTTCCTCATCAGTATCAGATTTTCAAAAATACCTTGTAAAAATGATAAAGTGGCACATCAAATATTTCAGTAATAAATGGAAAATTCCCAGGAGGCTTATAAGAAAAAGTGACGACCTCAAGGCAGCACGCCAAGAGTGATCTGTGGAATGCATCTTGTTCCAGAATGCCCTATAAAAAAACAAAGCTTCAATATCTAGGAACATTTTTATACTCTTCTGTATGTCTCAAAATTAAAAAAAGAAAAACCATTCTAAAACAGCCTTTTAAATTTCACCAACCATATACTATTTTTATTGAAGTTCAGTGGATTTACAATGTTACGTTAGTTTCAGGTGTACAGTATAATAATTCAGTATTTTTGCAGATTATACTCTAGAAATAAGTTAATATAAGACAATGGCTACAATTTACTATGCTATACAGAATATCCTTGTTGCTTATCTATTTCCTTCTCCAGGGATATAGCAGTTAGTACAGTTAATCCCATAGTCCTAATTTATCCTTTCCTACTTCCCTCTCCCCTTTGGTAACCAAAAGTTTGTTTTCTGTATCAGTGAGTCTGTTTCTCTTTTGCATATTTTTAAGATTACATATGTAAGTGACATTATTTCACTTAGTATTCTGTAGGTCCATCCACACATGCAAATGGCAGAATTTCATTCTGTTTTATCATTAACATTCCATTGTATACACAGCCATATTTTTATACAGAATAAAAGCACTGTAGATAGCTATAGAGTCAGAACCATTATTTGTCAATTTTACAGTTTTCATTAAAATGTTATTTAAAGTTAATTTAATTTTAAATTATCTTTATTGAGGTCATTAAAAGCAAGCATTACTTCCACAATCTAGAAAAATTACCTTAGTCAAAGATCAGTGGTTGAATATTTACATTAAATTCCTATATAGTCAATACTCAATTTATTCTATACAAGGCTTGAATTAAAACTCCATGTTATTTAAAAACCTCAGTTAAGGCTAAGTCTGAATGTGTTAACCTTGACTAAGGCATCTTATTACCCACAGAGTCTCTAAGTGATAACACACAGCCTGCTGCGATGAGAAACACTAAGTGGGCAACTGGAGATGAGAGGCTCAGAACACAAGTTTCCTTAGATGACAATCTTATTCCCTCAAAGTTATATATTATTTTTTCAATAATGGCTGTTTTCTTGGGTTGGGCTGAAAGGGAACTACATTTTATTGTACTGCTCAGTACATTGGTTGTTTACTCACAGATAAATCCATGTCTCCCAGTCTTTTTTGTTCCTGCTCAATAACAGATTCTAATACTTTATAGTAAAGCATCTCTGCAAAACGAAAATGTTTGCTGGCAATATCTGAATTAAAAAAAAAAAAAAGTCACATGCAAAGAACATAAGTATTGTGGAAAATGAGAGTCTATCCCATCCCCTACCCACAGAATACAATTTAAAAACCAACCCCAACACTTCATATATATGTGTGTATTTCCCAGAGCTACTATTTCAACCTTCCCTAAGATTCCTTAACATTTTCTTCATGGTAACACTGAAATTTTTCTAAAATTGGAAATAAAATTTGTACATAAAAACTGTAATAGCACTCCATCAAGATCACACTTTTTTCTTTTTTTAAATTCCGAATAGAGTAGCTCTACGCCAAGAGGTATGTAACTGGCTTGCTACTGCACTATTTGGTACTTATACTTCATGACATCAAACAACTCCAAGAACAAGCCTGGGCAGGTAACAGCTATATCTTCTGTCCTTGTTCTTTATACTATGATGAATCACTATAGTTCTATATGTAATATCCACATCTACAAATGAAAATTAAAGATTTTTTTAAGTGCCAGAAGTCCAACATAATAAAGATTATCAATCTAAAATTTCTCTCTTATTGAGAGATGCTAAAGCTGAAGCTCCAGTACTTTGGCCACCTCATACGAAGAGTTGACTCATTGGAAAAGACTTTGATGCTGGGAGGGATTGGGGGCAGGAGGAGAAGGGGACAACAGAGGATGAGATGGCTGGATGGCATCACTGACTCGATGGACGTGAGTCTGAGTGAACTCCAGGAGATGGTGATGGACAGGGAGGCTTGGCGTGCTGTGATTCATGGGGTCGCAAAGAGTCGGACACGACTGAGTGACTGAACTGAACTAAGCTGAACTGCGAGTAGCCCAGAAATAGGTTGACAGAAAAGTTGGATATCCGTATTGTGGCCCTCAGACTAGAGTCAATTTCTGACTCGGTTTCCAAGAAAGAAATCCACATATTAATAGTTAAATTTCAGAAATGAGAACAATATGGGTAATATTAAGCCTTACCTTTAGCACAATTACTGCCATCCTCCTCTGACTGGAAATGCTGAGAATATATCTCATACATTTCTTTCAATCTGTTGGCAATAGCCTGGGTTGGATCTCTGGAACATGACCTAAAAAAAGGAGAAATTATTTAAGGGTCTTGCCAAGTCACAAAGTGATAAACTGTTTACAACTCTGGAATTTCAGAGTAATTTTAACCTGTAAATATCAAATACTTTGAGCAGAAACTATACACATCCCAATTAATCCAGGCAATCCCATACTTCCTTATCAAAGCTGTTAGTATTACCATTTGAATGAAAAATATTTATTCCATGGAGCAACTCTGACCAGCGCCCATTTGATGTACATGACTGGCCCCCACCTACTCTACATATCTGCAATCACTGTTGACAAACAAAACTGCCCTCAACTCTTTCCCCGGATAGCAGCACAACTCTTATTAAGGACTCCTGGAAGAAAACAGAATGAAGGGTTATATAATCTATACTACAACAAAGTCATATAAATCATTACTGGCATTCTACATTTTTTCCTCCAAAATGAAGTTTATTTCATTGATTTTTCTAGTTTTACTTGAAAGGCACTATATGTTCAATTCAGAAGCATAATATAAATGATCACCATGTGGGCTTTAGTAATAACTATGTTTTTATCTTGATCATAAACATATATATTCATTGTAGAAATGCAGCAAGTTTAGAAAATTACAAAGGAAATAAAAAATCAATTATAGTCCTGATACTAATGGCTACTGAATATCATATGTAAGCAGAATTTTATTTATGAATACACACAGAGGTTACAACAACAGGAATCTTTGGTTCTACTTAGTATCTACTGGCAATATTTAACCCCACTAATGGTATTCCAGTACTCAGGCCTGGAAAATCCCATGGACGGAGGAGCCTGGTGGGCTGCAGTCCATGGGGTCGCTCAGTCATGTCCGCCTGAGCGACTTCACTTTGACTTTTCACTTTCATGCATTGGAGAAGGAAATGGCAACCCACTCCAGTGTTCTTGCCTGGAGAATCCCAGGGACGAGGGAGCCTGGTGGGCTGCCGTCTATGGGGTCGCACAGAGTCAGACACGACTGAGGCGACTTAGCAGCAGCAGCAGCAATTGTAATTAAGATTAAAGAAGCTGTTACACCTAGTTAGAGACTGCAAGGAGATCTGGAAGACACAGAGGTTGACAGCCTTCCAAAATGTATTTATAAAATGCTTCTGAATTCTAGGTAAACAAGATTCATCTGAGCAATATGACTTAGGAAGAGGTCATACAGAAAAAGCCTATTGGGTGTCAATCACAATTCAGTTTATGAATAAAGTAGACTTCATAAAAATGTACAGGAAGAACTGGTCAGCCTTGATATTTAGTATGTGTGGCTATGAGTGGGAAATTACTGTATGCTTATACAGGGCTTTCTTATACTATACTGCCAGAAATTAAATGGTCTTCCATAGGGTCTATGTCATTAAATCATAAATGTTCAGGAATAGAAGCAGTCTTGAAAGTAATTTTGTCAAATAAATTTGCTAAAAATTATGCACAGGTAATGAAATTCAGTCTATTGTGTTTTCCACTAAAGTTCCCTGATACTCTTACTAGTATCAGACAGATCAAAGGAATTAAAGGCAGCTGACTGCCTTTCCAGGCTAAGGGTGTTTTATAGAACTTAGAAAAGTTACGGTGGTTTTACACTGGCTGTGAATCTAACTGGCTATCTTTTCAAATGTGACCCACCCTTCAGAAATTTGCTCAGATTCAGTCCTTATTCTGAAGTTCTTTGACAGATGGCCATCTTTACTGATCCCTCTTTCCTTGAAATCTTAAGGTAGAATAACTGATAATAGATAGGTTAGTGTCTTATTCTACAGTATCTAGTGTTATTAGTTACTGTCTCCTGAACTATGTTTAAAAAAATCTGAGAGCTATGAACTGAACGTTTGCAGCTGCTCCACTCCCACCTCAATGTCATGTATTGAAATCTAATCCCCAAGGGTAATGTACAGAGGTGGGGAATTTGGGAGGTGATTAGGTCATGAGGGGGGCGGTCCTCATGAATGGGATTAGAGTTCCTATAAAGAAAACCCAAGCGAGCTCCCTTCTTCCTTCTGCTACATGAGGACACAGCAAAAGCACAGCTGTCTACGAACCAGGAAGCAGTCCTCACCAGACGCTGACTGTTTGCATCTTGAGCCTGGACTTCCAGCCTTTAGAACTGTTAGAAATTAACTTCTGTTGTTTCTAAGCCACCAATACTCAGTCTACCATATTCTGTATAGCAGCCCAAATGGACTAAGATACTGAGAAAAAAGGATCATTTTCTATTCATACCTTTTCTGTCCTCTAAGGACTAACAACAGAACTGAGCATAACATTGATATAGAATTATCAATGGGTGAATTAAGGCACAAATGGCAAAGCATTAAAATAAAACATTGGAAGACAGTCAACAACCAAGTCTTAGAAGGCAAGAAGAGCTCAGACTAACCTGAGGGTCTGTTCCAGCTTCTCACTCGGTGCATTCCTGAGGCCGGTGAGCATGGTGTGAAGGCGACTCAGGCTGTGTGTAGCTGTAGAAACTGGAGTCACACAAGGGCTGCTGTCCTTAATGTACCTCACACCGGTAAGCGGTGTGGAGACTCTAAGTGCTTTAGACTAAAGGGGGGAAAGGAACAGTATTTCAGTTCAAAGAGACTGTCAGTCACTTCATAAATGGGAATTCAAGCCAATCAGACTTTATCTTCACATTACTGGTAAATATTAGTGATTCAAATGTCACCACTTTCTTGGAATTTAAATATAACACCACTAAGAGACATCACTATCCATGTGAAATTGTGTTAAAGGACAGTCTATACTTTAGCCAACCAAGCAGTTTCTCTCTTAAGAAATATTCATGGGAATTCCCCAGCAGTCCTGTGGTTAGGGCTCTGAACTTTCACTGCCAAGGGCAGAGGTTCAATGCCTGCTTGGGAACTAAGATCCCACAAGCCTCACCATGTGGCACAGATTTTAAAAAAAGAAGTTAATGTTTAAAATAAGGCATAGTTCCCTATTATTCCTCCTTTAAAACTTAACTTGAAAGCAAAAAGAAGCATGAAAATATTAAGGCTATCTCTGACAAACGTAATTTCATAACTCCCATCTATTGTTATTTTTGTAATTATTCAAAGACTTACAAAGGAAAGCTGAGAATTAAATCTGGCCCAAATGAAATCCATGATTTCACAAAAGCCCCTCTGAATAATCAAATCTTGCTTCACAGAGAGGATAAAGCAAGCCTCCCTAGATGCAGAGCACAGCCTGATGCAGAAGAGCCTTCTGCAGTCGTCTTGCCCCTCCTTTAGTTTCTAGACTCTATCATAGGCTTCCCCCCTAAAGCAGACAGACCTTCAGAGAAATAAGTTCAAGTGAAATTCTTGAACAAAAAAATGAAAAAAAACAACTTGATGCCAAAGAATTTAAGTATGAATACACAGTCTAATAAAATATCTTTTTCTATATTTCCAACAAACTCTGAAACGTTAAGATAGCTTAAGAATTTTTTAATACTCAAGACAGACTATGTTTCCCTATGTAGTAAATGTACTTATTCCAGAGACAGCTGTAAAAACACCCACGAAAAACTTTACCTGGCAACGGAACTGTTCGAGTTCCACGACATACAGAAAAACACAGAAATGCACTATACAGAAATAAATCTACATGCTTTCTCTGTGACTTAAGAGTAGAGGAAAGACTTCCACTCTGCTTCAAAGAAATTAATTCTATAACTTTTTTAGGTCAATAAGATGATCTAGGTTGATTAACTACATTCAGAAGATTTCTCTCAGTACTTAACAGCTGTTTTTTCTGGCTTCGTTAGTTCTTAGTTGCCGCACTTGGGATCTTTGTTGCCATATGCAGGTTCTTTAGCTGCAGCGCTGGGGTCAGACCTGGGCCCCCTGCATTGGGAGCACAGAGTCTTAACCCCTGGGCCCCCAGGGGAGTCCCTGAGCAGCTCTCCTTGCAGCCACCATCTTCCCTGTGTATGACCCGGAGCCTTTCTGGAAGGAGAAGTGACAGCAGCCAGCAGCATCTCACCACCGTGCCTACAGGCAGCAGTGCTTCCACAAAGGAAACGAGGTAAGACGACCACAAACAACTTCCTGCCCACAGTCCTCAAGGTCGGCACGGGGCTTCTTGGTAGCCCCGTTTAAATTCTTAGCTTAAAACTTCCTATGCATTCTGATCAAGAAGAGTCTTTAACTCCTTAGACCTCTTTTATTGCCCAGCAACTCATACTACTAGGTAACCTCTCCTAATTCCATAACTTTTAAAAGACTCTAGGTATAGGTGTGTGTGAAGTCCTTTCATATGGGCTTCACAGGTGGCGCTAGAGGTAAAGAACCCAATACAGGAGACATAAGAGATGCTGGTTTGACCCTTGGATCGGGAAGATCCCCTGGAGGAGGGCATGGCAACTCACTCCAGTCTTCTTGCCTGGACAGAGGAGCCTGGCAAGCTCCAGTCCGTGGGGTTGCAGAGTCAGACACGACTGAGTGCACATACACGGCTACTTGTATGTATGGCCTTTACGTTTGCTGTGAACGCTAGTCTTTCATCTCTCTCTTTAATAAGGATTTATTCATCTTTTTTTTTTTTTTTGGCTGCACTGGGTCACTGTTGCTGTGTGCAGGCTTTCTCTAGTTGCAGCAAGTGGGGGCTGCTCTTTGTTGTGATGCTCAGGCTTCTCATTCTGGTGGCTTCTCTTGTTGCGAGCACAGGCTCTAGGCATGCTGGCTCAGTAGTGGCAGCTCATGGGCTTAGTTGCTTAGTTCACAGCATGTGGAATCTTCCCAGGCCAGGGACTGAATCTGTGTCCCCTACATTGGCAGGTGGATTCTTAACCGCTGGACCACCAGGGAAGCCCTAGTCTTGTATATCTCTCAACTGCCTACTCAGCTCCTCTACCAGAATGTCTAAGAGACATCTCACACTGAACATGCTCATAACTGTGACTCTTGATTTTCACCCCCCTAGACTCGGTCTTTCTCCCCTCAGTAACTGTCAATAGTAAATAACTATGTAATGCCTACAAGCACTGAACACAACACTCGTCACAGACCTCATGAAGCTTAGACTGTAATGCAAGGAGATAATAAACAATCCATCTATCCTTCCTTCCCCTCTTCCTCCTTCTGTCTTTATCATCTTCAGATAAACAATTCTTCCTACCTACCTACCAACCATCAGACAGTGATTAATACTAACACTAATCACAGAGTAAGTGGGAAAGGAAGTCTTGAGGTATGGGAGGATGCTGGTGGTTGTTATTTTGTATAGTAGTCGGGTTATTAGAGATCTGGAGGAAGTGAACAAGTGAACCACATGAGTATCTTGAAGAAACACACCATAGGCCAAGGAAACAGCTTGCTCTGAGTTGGAAGTAGGCCTGGCATATCTGAAGAGGGAAAAAGGAGGTTAATGTGACATGAGTGGAAATGGTGAGGAAGAAGGTGGTGAGAGATGAATTCAGAGAGGGAGTAGGGCTAGATCACTGACGACCTTCCAGACATCTGCAAGGACGTTAGCTTTTATACCATGCACCCCACTGGAGTCCTCACTGTTTTCTTTCTTGCACTCCCTAGATCCAAGCCATTCTGTGGATGCTGTCTCCATAACAGAGCCCAAATACAACCATTTCTCTGATTCAAGACACCATGAATTATCACCAGAATCACTGCAATAGCCTCTTAATTCCTTACTCCCACCCCTGCCCCATCCCACCTCTTCACAAGCCCTTTTAAAAATGTAAACCAGATTCCATCAGTCACTGCTCTCTACAACACCTTCCTATCGGCTTTCCTCTCAAGCAGAGCAAAAGTGAACACCTTCCCATGGCTTTCACAGTCCCCTACGGTTGGCCTGTCCCCTTGGTCCACCCCGCTTCAGTTCTCACTCATTCAGTTTCTACCACACTGGTGTTCTCACTCACTGTTCCTCTGAAAAGCCAACCATGTCTGTACCTCACGGCTTTGTGCTTGCTGCTGTCTTGGTTTCAAATACATTCCCCAGCTGTTTCCATAACTTGCTTCCTCACCTTCTTCAGGTCCGCGTTAATACTACCTCCTTAGAGACGCCTTTTCCAACCACTCTATCTACACCCAGGAGCCCAAGGCCCACCCATTCTCTCTTCTCCTCAATACTTTGTTCTACTACTCTATTTTAGTTTTCTTCATTTATCATCATCTGATATACTATGTATTTACTTGTTTGGTTATCTCTTATCCATCTCCCCACATCAGAATATTAAACAGGATATTCATAGCTGTTTTGTTCACTGGTGTAGTCCCAGTGTCTAGGATACAACCCAGTATATAGAATATCTTGAGAATATTTGCTGAATGAAAAAAGCAAACCAGCCTTGAGTCTGGTCTTACAGGTGAGTTACCCCTTGGAATTAGCCACACTGCCTCTGGAAGTACCTGTCAGAAGTTGCTTATTTTCTATGAACAGCACACAACAGAAGGGAAACTCTCAGTCTCCATCATCCTGCCTGAAATAACACATGATCCTGAAACTCAGTTTAAGAGAGTTTTCTTAAAGACTACAGATTCTCAGTTTCCCTAGTGTCTTAGATGAAGGTACTAATTCGGGTCAATCAACATTTTCGAAATGCCTACTATGTTCAGTATGTAACAGCTGTATATCCCTGGCCCATCTTTTCAAAACCAACAACCAGCATGAGGCATTTGTTGACATTTATATTAAGTTCTTTTTCGCAGATCTAACCAAAACTTGTGAAAATCAATGTCAACAAAAGTTAAAATAATAAAGACAGAGATAACCTTTTCAACTGCAATAGGTGGGATGTGAATTTTCTTCTTCGTACTGGAAGCCAGCAAAGCGCGCATACACACTCAACTGCCAGAATAAAGCAGGCCCTCGGCGCGCCTGCTCTCGCGCTGCCACTCCGGCCCGGCTCGGCTCACCTTGTCAAAGTGCTGCTGCAGGATGCTCTTCATCTGCACCCTCTCAGCAGTCTCTGTTCCTGAGCCAGTGTTCAGGCACCTTGAGAGAGTCCCAATCTCCTCTTCAGCATCCTCGCCCAGGAAAATCCGCTCATCCAGATTCCCAGCAGATAAAACATACTCCTCATAGGCTTTACTGATGGCTTTACTAGAGGGGGAAAACAGGCAAAACGCACCCTCGCAGAGCTGCCATTTGAAGCTGTGTGCGGCTGCCTGTTCCATTGTTTTCATTTACTAAAAATTCTAATAGTCTGTGAAAGTTAAATTTAGTGGGATCACCAAGATAAAAACTGAGGCGTATAGAAATGCAGGAGTGCTCCACTACACTCATGCCTTGTACAGGAAGTGTACTTTGCTGACAGTATTCCAGGGTGGGTGCCCTGTACCAAGCTGCCAGCCGACTTCTCTCTCCCGGCTGCTCCAGGCACCTGTGAAGACCTCAGTGCTTCCACAGCACCATTCGCCACCTGGGTAGTTCCAAAAGGATTTCTTTCAAAAATCATGATCCCAAAATTTAACTATCAGAGCTTTAAAGAACAGCCGCATAATTTTCAACTACTTCAAAACATGTGCTTCAAGTAAGAGTTGATAGGATTTTTTACTGCATCCCTATATTCTGCCACAAAACATATTCTAAATTTCCAGGATACAAACAATAAAAACATTAAACTCTGATGTTTCCTGAGCACATAAAGTATGAAAACACTTTTTATAACAGAAGTACTCACAAACTCTCTCCAAAATTCCCAGGTTCTAAAAAACCAGTAAGATTTTCTTCTTTTCCCTTAAGGAGCTATGATGAAAAAAAAAGATCCTTAAGTCATATTAAATCAAATCTTTACCCAGAAAATATTTTCAAATCATTTCTTTCTACTTACAAACCTTTTTTTCATAAAGCTTCCTAATATAAGGTTTCCAGAAATGTTCCTTTATTCCTTTTGCTTCCAAAACTAAGCCGTCATGTAAGGAACACAGTTTCTCAATGACACAAGGTGGGTCGGAGGAAGGTTTAGAATCCTTAGCATGAAAATCTTCAGATAGACCTATGATGGGTAAAAGCACAGAACAGAGATATCAGGTAGCATTCAACAAGCCTAACTGTAATGAATTAAGATATAAATAACACAGAGTCTAATCAGCACAGGAGTTGTTAGCACATGCGTGTATAGGAAATAGTGTAAGGTGCTAATTTAACTGTTTAAATACACTTCAAAAATAGCAAATAGAAGTAAAGCTTTTATTATGACTCAAAAGATTTCAGTTATTCAGTTATCTGGAGAGAGTTAAAAAAGAAAAACTAAAAAAATATTTTTTATACTGCTATAATAACTACAAAACAGAAAAATTAAATTTTGCAAAAAAAAAGTGTTACATTCAAATAAAAAAGTCAAATAGAAAAGTTATTGTTCAAAGCACATACTCTTTATATACTCTGAGTTAATTACATTAGATGTTTTTATTATATTACTTTACAGCCCTTCTTGCCCTAGACTCAATGCAAGGCAAAAAAACCCCCACAAATAATAAATAAAAGAAGAGGGGAAAAATGAAGGGAACCAGCAATATAGAAACACAAAAGGGAGTTAGGAAGAAAATAAATGAAAGAACAGAATACAGAGAACACTAGACTTACCAAACCACAAGCAACTGAAGTAATTAACTCCACTAACTTTAAAAATCTACCTTGTGAGTCAGACAAGGTGAAATTCTAATCATAACCACTTCAAAACTGACAATCACTCAGAACCCTCCTGCTGCTGCTGCTAAGTCGCTTCAGTCGTGTCCGACTCTGTGCGACCCCATAGACAGCAGCCCACCAGGCTCCTCCGTCCCTGGGATTCTCCAGGCAAGAACACTGGAGTGGGTTGCCATTTCCTTCTCCAACTCAGAATCCTACCAAGGTATTATTCAAGCAGCAAGAGCATTACATACTAGTTCAATAAGTACCTTTTAAATATTTGCTTTATAAATCATAATTTGGCCTCTTACTGTATATCATTCATAGAAATTCTACACCTTAAAGCCTGCTAAATGCATTACCAAAATAATGATCCTTTCCACACACCTTTCAGAGTTGAAAATGCATTTTAATTATTTTAGAACCATAGGTATTCCTCTTCTGTAGAAAATACTTGAATGAATAAATCTTTCAACAAATCTTCTTTGACCTCCTCCTGTGTGTCAGGCATGAAACTTGCCATCGCACAAAACCACTGTCAGCTCAAATGTCATCATTGCTACTCCAGATTTCTAAATTCCTTCTTCTCACTGAGTATATATTTCAGAAACTTCTAAAGTTGTCATCTAACACTTTTAAAATGTTGTGATATTTGCGATTTCTCTTTCTAGAAATATTTTTACAGAGAGCTCAACTCCTAGTTCTAAGCACTCTGGGATAACTATGGTGATGAAGCGTGGGAAAGCGTTTATATTCTCTGATGCTAGGAAACCTGTACTATGTATACAACCCCCAAGAGTAAACATAGTGTAGACATGTGAGTCATCTGAGTCCCTGATTTACAGACTTACCTTTAAAATTAGGGTTCACAAGTTCTTTACGATTGGAACATTGAAGGGCATTTCCATAAACTAAGTCCAAAGCACACAGCAGAAGATGATAAGAATTAACCAAATCATCACTAATCATGGGAAAATTACCTATAGGATTATAAAGAATTAGAGAGTCAAACTTGCATCAACTTTACAATATTATAAAAATAATCTCTTCCTTTAATTAAAATGACACTATACAACAATATGCAAGGCTGACTCAAGAGCTACAGAAAGTGTTTTGGCAAATTTACATTTTGAAATATTACTAATTGTTTAATAAATTTCTAAGAGTTTAAGAAAAACCAAAACTTCACTAAAAATGCCATTCACTTAACAGTTGTTAAATAAGCATTTATTAAATGCCTGTCCAAACTTACTTTCACTGGTTTTTCTTTTGAAAACCCTGAATACAACTTCATAAATTATCTCAAGCTGTAAGAAACTGTTGTATATGAAACTACTTTTCTGTCAAGAAAATTGGTATAAATATTTATTTGGGAAAAGCTCAAAAATTATTAATATAATTATTTTTTAGCATATATGTACTTTAAAAAGCCCAGAAACTATAATCAGACTCCTAACAGTAATAGTTCAATGCTTTTTGATGTAGTAATACAAGCTCATACAAACCAACGCAGCAGGATCACAATAAAAGATATTTCAGTTCTAGAGCAAATATCCTGGGAATAACTGTTGATGCTTGGTAACAGAGAAAAAACTAAACCAAAACCTAAACCCATAGAAACATATAACTTTTGTAGTTCTAGTTTATCTCTAACATTGAAAACAGGTTTTTACAGGCAGTTAAAAGAGTTATTCTTAGAAATTAAAACATAGTTCTAGATATTTTGTATCTTTAAGCATATCCCTCCTTCCATTAAACACTGCTTATATATGCTTCATATTGACTTTACATTCTCATAGTAACAGATGAATTCAATCTAAATAGCTAACATACATCTGAAGAATTATTTCTAAACTTCGATGTTTTCACACTAAATACAAACACACACTCATACTACTTTGTTTCAGGCTTTTTTCCTTCTTTCCTCTAAACAAAGTTACCACTTACCTCAGCATATCAGGATAAGCAATTCATTTTTTTTAATAGGTGAAACATTTCAAGAAATCAATTTAAATGAATTAAAGAGAAAAAAATATTTTTCTGTTGCCAAAAACACAAATGATAATTAATAGGTTAAATTCTGCATTGATATAACCAAACTAACTTGCTTGGTTTGACTATAAAGATGCTTAATATTAAAATATACTCAATTCCTCAAATGTAAAACAGGAAGTGGAACCTACCAGTTTCAAATTAAAAAGCCCATCACACTGACAAGCCTAAACTTGTCGCTGGTGTGTACTTGCCACAGAAGGAAAAAACCTGCAGCACTAACTTCTTACAAGAAACTTAAATGCCCCTGAAGATCAGAATCTAAATTCTAGGACTCTCCTAACATGACAGAGTCTACCTTTCCAATGCTGACTTTGGAAATAAACCCCACTTTGTGAAATATTTTATCTTTCAGTCAACAAAGATAATCTGACTAAAGACTTGGAATATCATGTAAAACAGGAAGTGGTGCCTAACGGTCTTCAGGCCACAAAGCCCTTCATGACAACAAGCCCAAACTTGTCACTGGTATGTACTTGCCTTTGGAAGTCAACAAAGATAACAGGCAAATGTTGGCTTATTTATCAGGAATGAGATCATCTGGGATGCCCACTGTTGCACACAAAGTCATGAAAAAGATGCCCATAAAAGAATACACCTCCCCCCCCAAATAATGAAATCAAGAACTGAAGAAAACCAACTACTCTACTCTTCTGGAAAAGATTGTAGTGAAGCATAAATGATCACAGCACTGGACTGTGAGTAGACAAAGGCTCTTCAGACCAAATAATTACAGACAGAATTAATAACAGTAAGATAAAATTAAAAACTCAGGTAACTGTAGAGACAAAAATATGCCACCCCAGTTGGTCAACTGAGACCAAAACCTACTTGAGGGCAATCCACTTCTTTTCCAGTAATTTATATACCAGTACTAAATACTTACCTCCATAAAACAGATAAAAATCCTCTAAGTCAGATATACCTGCCCATAACCTACTGCCCAGATTAATATCATATATAACACCAGCCCCAGTAAGCCAAGGGGCAGCGAATGTTCAAACCATCATGAAACAGTTTATGTGCTATTAAGATGTTCTGCATTTCATGCCACTGATCACACCACCTTCATCCACACTAAAGAAACATGCAGTGTGGTGGAAAGTGAAAATCACCAAGAGCTTACTTCTGACAAAGAAAGATTTTTCTTTTCAATCAAGCATGCAGCTCGGGGAAGGGGGGATAAGTTGTAACCTGTAACAATCAGACCAATCACAGTGACCCCAACAGAGTGACACATCCCTGCTGGAGGGCCCACACCCCCAGCATGAAACCAAGAGCTACAAGATGTGGATTCACATCCTAGCTTTTCTTCCAGCAGCTGGTCTCTGGGCCTCAGTGACCTACTCTTTAACATTAATACATTGGGCAAGTTGACCTAATAGTGAGAATCTCTCCTACTGAAGAAACCTTTCAGCTCTATAATTCTTTGATTTTAACTTTGCATTTTATTAGGCTATCTTAATGGCAAAGGCATTCTACACAGTCTACAGAAAAAGCTAAGGAACCGTACTTTCTTTTCTTCCTTAAATTACTAAGAAGCGTTTTTACATAGAAACACAGAGAGGACAATGATAGTCATAAAAATGTGTTTCACTGAACGCAGACCTTGGGCAGATTAAGTGAGAATAGAGGGTAGTGAAAATAAGTTGTATCTAAAGGCATTTGATCAAGCATGTTTATCTGAACAAGGCATAAAAAGTAATCTAAATTACTTTGACAATGATTAGTCCCACTCCATTATGTAAGGCATGTCTTGTGCAAAACACAAGTCCAAGCCAAAAGCACAGACACACTAACGTGTTTTCAGCCCATCATTTAGAGATAATATGCTTTGGAGAAGGTGTTGTGTAAGAACAAAACTAAAGGATATTCCATTTAATGCACCATATTTGGTACACTGCAAAGAAATCCAATGCTCCAGAGCAACTAGGCCGGTATACCGCAACTACTGAAGCCGGAGCGCCCTAGAGCCTGTGCTCCGCAAGAGAAACCACTGTGGTGAGAAGCCTGCGCACCAGAGAGAGAGAGCAGTCCCTGCTCGCCACAGCTGGAGAAAGCTCGTGCACAGCCACAGAGATCCCGCACAGCCAAAAATAAATAAATCAATAATTTTTTTAAAAAACAGAGGGAGGAAGGGAGAAAATATAAGAGGAAAAAAAAGAAAGAAAAGAAATTCAAAAGCTTTATAAAATGGCAATACTTAAAAAAAAGAAGGTGGGATTCAAATCCTCGAGAAATTTTTCAGTGAGCATCTTTCCCTGATACACATTTTAGGTTGACAGTAGTAGTACCTGAACTTTTAGGTAAGCTAATATTAAAATAAATATTACTCTTTCCTTACCTTTTGCATATATAAAAAGCACCCAACAAAAATGGAAAACTTCAGACACGGTACAGGGCTGTCGCCTTGAGGGGGAGAAAAAAGTCATGAGATAACAGAAGAATCAGAAAAAGACATGACACATGACTGTAAACTAGGTGAGAAACAAAACCCACATTTGGAGGGAGTGACAGCAGATTCATTTCTCACGGAAAACGTGCAAGAAGTTCTGCTCCAATCGAACACAGGTAAGGAAATAGCTGGGAGCGAGGGAAAGCTCGCTCAGAAGAAAAATTCTGAAGAACTGTAGAAGCTTTTCCAGGTCAACATAGCTAAGGCAGAAAATAAAACGAGTTCTATTTTTTAACGAGTTTGTTAAAGCAGGGCAATGTTTAATCCTTACCATCAACTGGTGAATAAAGCCCTATAATATGATAACCAAGGAGAAGGATCTTGTAGCGAATGAGGAGACTGAGACACATGGAGAGCAAGTGTACAGAGTTAACAATAGTGTGGGAACTAAACCCTGTCTTCAGCTTCTTCTCCTCAAAGCACCTTGTTAGAATAAGGGTACAAACAAAATAAGAATGAAATGAACAAAATCACAGTAGCTCTTTAGATGACATCAGCAAGGCTAATGTTGCTTTAAGACCCATGTATACAGTCAGATTGGCTTCCCAGGTGGTGCTAGTGGTAAAGAATCTGACAGCCAATGCAGGAGATATTAGAGCTATGAGTTTGATCCCTGGGTAAGGAAGATCCCCTAGAGAAGGGAATGGCAGCCCACCCCAGTATTCTTGCCTGGAGAATCCCATGGGCAGAGGAGCCTGGCGGGCTACATAGTGTCAGACACGACTGCAGCAGCTTGGCACACACTCATGCAGTCAGACAGTCCACCAATTTTTTTCCCTCTATCACAGCTGATGAACTGTAAACCCTCACTCTCTAAAGACATTCCAGATTATATTAAGTCACAAAAAGACTTTTCTGGGGGAGCATGCTGCATGACATGCAGGATCTTACCCCAATCAGGGATCAAACCTGTGCCCCCTGCAGTGGAAGCACAGTCTTAGCCCCTGGACCACCAGGGAAGGCCCACGAGAGGACTTTTCAGTGGAAATTCTGGGCTTCCTATAATTCCTTATATTTCTGTCATTAAGAGTACCTGTTATAGGTACTGTTGTAGGAAAGGAGAGGGAGAAAAAAATAAGAGTACCTGTTGTATTTGCTAAGTCATCTGCTAAAGGGAGTTTTAGACCTGTTTTAAACTGGCTTTTCTACCAAAACCTCTGCCAATGTTTAGATCAGACATGTGTTGGCTCCATATCCCAATACCCTTATTCTTACAAGGTCTTTTGAGGAGAAGAAGCTGAAGACTGGAGTTTAGTTCCCACAGTCATTAACTCAGTACCCTTGCTCTCCATGTGTCTTAGTTTCCTCATCCGCTAAAAGATACTTCTCCTTGGGTAGCATACTGTAGGGCTTCATTCACCAGCTGATGGCAAGGGTTATACGCCATGGCCCTGCTTTAAAAAGCAGCCTTCCAACCACAGACATGACAAACTATGTAGTTTTGATGCCTACCAAGGTAACAGTCAAACTTTTAGGCTTAACCCTCAAGCCATTCTAACTTTCAGCTATAAGTCCTAGGGATGTAATGTACAACATAAATATAATTAACACTGCTGTGGGTTCATATATGCAAGTTGTTAAGAGAATAAATCTTACAGGGTTCTGATCAGAAGGAATGTTTTTTCTATTTAATTTTGTATTGCTATGTGAGATGCAGAATGTTCACGAAACGCGTTGTGGGCATCATTTCATAAGTCACCTCATTATACTGCACTCCTTAAATTTTACAGTGCTGTATGTCAATCATATCTCAATAACACTGGAAGGGAGAAAAAAATTAAGCCACTCCCAAAACTGGCTCTGTAACTTGAAAACCCTGGAACAACCAACAAACTTAGCGAAACTTCCTCTTTGCTGCTGTGGTATTTTCATTCTTCATCCTCTGCATAGAAGAACATCTCTCCAAATTCACCAAAATGGGTACCAAATGATGGTTACCAAAATCCTACCCATCCTTTCGGACATGTTTCTACTTCTTCCATGGAACATTACCTAACTGGCTTATACAGAGTGGATTATTTTTGCCTCAGAAGTCCCACATTTCTATTATCTTTTGCATTTGTACATGCCTCTCCCTTATAATACTTACTGTAAGTTCTCAAAAGACAGTAACTGTTGGTTTGGGTTTTGGCCTGTTTGTTTTTGTTTTTAATAATTGTGTCCTACATAATACCTAACAAAGTAGTTCATATGGTAAACTCTCAATAAATATTCAATGACAAATTTTCAAAGAACAGTTTATAAGAAGAACATGGGCTATCAGGCAGACTCTTTAAGTTTCAGTAAGAGCTCCACACTTACTGTGTGACACTGGCCAGATCACTTAGCCTTTGAAAGGCTTGGTTCCCCTACCTGTAACAACAGTATCAACCTCATGGAGCTGAAGCAGTGATTAACTCAACTAATACATGCTTAATTGAAGTCTTAGCAGAGTCCCTACACCATAATAAATGCTCAGTAAATGGTATGAATTATTATTACTATGATTATGGTTAGAGTTTTCTTAATTAGAATTAAGTAATATATACACCGAATATAATATGTACGTGCTCAGTCACTCAGTTGTGGCCCACTCTTTGCAACCCCAAGGACTGTACCGCCAGGCTCCTCTGTCCATGGAATTTTCCGGCAAGAATACTGGAGTGGATTGCCATTTCCTTCTCCAATATAGTATATATAGCAATATAATATATATACATACATAATTAAGAAAATTCTATAATATATATTATAGAATTACATTGTCAACAAAGGTCCATCTAGTCAAGGCTATGGTTTTTCCAGTAGTCATGTGTGGATGTGAGAGTTGGACTATAAAGCTGAGTACCGAAGAACTGATGGTTTTGAACTGCAGTGTTAGAGGAGACTTTTGAGAGTCCCTTGGACTGCAAGGGGATCCAACCAGTCCATCTTAAAGGAAATCAGTCCTGGGTGTTCATTGAAAGGACTGATGTTGAAGTTGAAACTCCAATATTTTGGCCACCTGATGCAAAGAGCTGCTTCATTTGAAAAGACCCTGACGCTGGGAAAGGTTGAAGGCGGGAGGAGAAGGGGATGACAGGGGATGAGATGGTTGGATGGCATCACCAACTCAATGGACATTGAGTTTGGGTGAACTCCGGGAGTTGGTGATGGACAGGGAGGCCTGGCGTGCTGGGGTCGCAAAGAGTTGGACACGACTGAGCGACTGAACTGAACTGATAATATATATGTGTAATAATATATATCAAAGCAAATACAATCTGAAACCATTTTCTGCAACACTTTAAGAAGATACTTAATATTTTTCTATAAATGATCATATCAGCTCATTCAGACTCAGAAAGAAGCTTCTATCCAAGCTTTAGAATACTTCATTATAAACAGATAATTCCCCAAAACTGCAAGCAAACCAGACTGGCTGCTTCCATAGTAGTGGGGTCAACTACATAAAAATGTACATTGTTTTATTTTTTAAAGATGCTCACTTACTATAATCATCCATCAGAATTTGGGAACATTTTTATATATTGAAAGAGAAGCAAACTTTATTCATTCAATTATAATAACTCCCTTTCCCCTACTTTTCTTGTCAACATCTTTCTAGTTCTGTTTCCACTTCTACTTTATGAAACAACTTTCCTGAGAAAAGTAGAGAATTTGTATCCCATAACTGCTCTTTTCTGCCAGGAAAGATGGAAGATATTGAGCCAGAGTACGTTTTCAGACTTTGCAGACACAGTCAAAAGCACAATTTCATGACAGTTTCAATTCAACTATTCTCCCCCAACCAAATTTCTCTACTTTTCACTGGTTGTAAACATCCAAATACAAGGAGAAGCCTTTTCAGGGGAATTTACTCAGTTTGACATAAAAGTCAAATAAAGAGTTTATATGTATTATAATACGTAGAAAATAATAGAAAAAGTCAATACAGTCAATATGAGAAAGTTAAGTAATCAAATTCTATACCCAAGGTGGCTAACTGGTGAGAGCACCGGCAGTCGCGCTGTTGCATTGTCGGTTGCGTAAAGGAAAAGGTTATATGAAAAAAGATTCCACACATTTTGCAACATGAAAGAAGCTAAACTCTTCAGAGCTAACATAAAATGAAAAGCAAGAAATGATGATGAGAAAAAAGATTACTTATGAAATCACATTGATTTCTTAGGACTAGCAAAAGAAACTGAGGGATGCAGACCAAGGGATCAAAACTGTAGCACAGACAGAAGAGTGTGTATTCCTGCTTAACAAATATAAAAACATACCGCTGTTTTCGTCCTCTTTGTTGACGCGGCTGCTCCTCTTGAGGATATTTAAAAATGTCCTGAAAGATGGGTTCATATTTCTTAAAAATTACAGCAGAAACAGTGAAGTTTCTTTCTAATCTCTCAGTACGTTCTCTGAAATGTGGAGGGAGATTGGCCATGTCTTCCCATTTCTTCATCTTGTTAAAAAATTCAATTAAGCTGATAGCAAAAATTAAAAGTGAGATTTTTATAATTAATACAAATATAGGTAAATAAAAGTAAATCAACATTAACTCACTATTACTTTTAGACAGTGATATAAAATCACAACTCATGACTCTGACTAGCTTAGTCTCACAGGTTGGTTTACTTCTCTCATCTTCCAAATCTTTCCTAATCCAAAACTTTCCTAATCTCTTTTTCTGAGATTAAAGTTTTTTTTTAAATTATGAAGTACACATCTACACTATAAAATAAGTAAGTAACCAGAGAACAAAACCAACATTCACGTACCAACTGATTCAACAGAGATTAATGTAGCACATAAATTTTGACATGTTTGCTTCAGATTCTATAGAAACAGCCAAAGTTCTCATTTGTACTCTTCCCCAATCCTATTTCTCACTCTTCTTCCCCAAAGATAACCATCATTCTACAGTCTGAGTCCTTCTCATCCAAGTTTTTATACTTACTATGTGGTTATATATGTACCCACTAACAGTATCTTTTGTATGTCTGATTTCAAAATTTTATATAAATAGTATACTGTAAGTAGCATTCTATAACTTACTTTTCCATTCAATAATGGCTTTTTATTTGTTTTTTGGCCTTGTCCTGCAACATGTGGGATCTTAGTTCCCTATCAAACTCACAACCCCTGCAGTGAGAGTATGAAGTCTTAATCACTGAATCAGAGAATTCCCCATTCAATATTGTTTATGAGATTAATGTTGATATGGATAGATTGAATTTATTCAATGTAATTGCTAAAAATATTCCTCCATATGAACTACTAGGTTTTGCATTTATT